>NW_028142221.1:0-122111 GCF_055691185.1 Crinia signifera | reverse complement strand
TGTATGTCAACCCTCAGCCATGTCGAGGTCTATACTATGAATGGTATTCTGGGCTTCTGGACCCAAAGGGGCGGGGCCTAACGAATTTAAACCCCCAATGCTATTTCAATGGGTTTACGGGCTTTTAGGCAAAAGGTGCGTGGCCAAAAGAATCTCAACCCTCAGCCATGTCGAGGTCTATACTATGAATGGTATTCTGGGCTTCTGGACCCAAAGGGGCGGGGCCTAACGAATTTAAACCCCCAATGCTATTTCAATGGGTTTAGGGGCTTCTAGGCAAAAGGGGCGTGGCCAAAAGTAGCTCAACCCTCAGCCATGTCGAGGTCTATACTATGAATGGTATTCTGGGCTTCTGGACCCAAAGGGGCGGTGCCTAACGATTTTAAACCCCCAAAGCTATTTCAATGGGTTTAGGGGCTTCTAGGCAAAAGGGGCGTGGCCAAAAGTAGCTCAACCTTCAGCCATGTCGAGGTCTATACTATGAATGGTATTCTGGGCTTCTGGACCCAAAGGGGCGGGGCCTAACGATTTTAAACCCCCAATGCTATTTCAATGGGTTTAGGGGCTTCTAGGCAAAAGGGGCGTGGCCAAAAGTATGTCAACCCCCAGCCATGTCGAGGTCTATACTATGAATGGTATTCTGGGCTTCTGGACCCAAAGGGGCGGGGCCTAACGAATTTAAACCCCCAATGCTACTTCAATGGGTTTAGGGGCTTCTAGGCAAAAGGGGCGTGGCCAAAAGTATCTCAACCCTCAGCCATGTCGAGTTCCATACTATGAATGGTATTCTGGGCTTCTGGACCCAAAGGGGCGGGGCCTAACGATTTTAAACCCCCAATGTTATTTCAATGGGTTTAGGGGCTTCTAGGCAAAAGGGGCGTGGCCAAAAGTATGTCAACCCTCAGCCATGTCGAGATCTATACTATGAATGGTATTCTGGGCTTCTGGACCCAAAGGAGAGGGCCTAACGAATTTAAACCCCCAATGCTATTTCAATGGGTTTAGGGCCTTCTAGGCAAAAGGGGCGTGGTCAAAAGTAGGTCAACCCTCAGCCATGTCGAGGTCTATACTATGAATGGTATTCTGGGCTTCTGGAAACAAAGAGGCGGGGCCTAACGAATGTAAACCCCAAATGCTATTTCAATGGGTTTAGGGGCTTCTAGGCAAAAGGGGCGTGGCCAAAAGTATGTCAACCCTCAGCCATGTCGAGGTCTATACTATGAATGGTATTCTGGGCTTCTGGACCCAAAGGGGCGGGGCCTAACGAATTTAAACCCCCAATGCTATTTCAATGGGTTTAGGGGCTTTTAGGCAAAAGGGGCGTGGCCAAAAGAATCTCAACCCTCAGCCATGTCGAGGTCTATACTATGAATGGTATTCTGGGCTTCTGGACCCAAAGGGGCGGGGCCTAACGAATTTAAATCCCCAATGCTATTTCAATGGGTTTAGGGGCTTCTTGCAAAAAGGGGCGTGGCCAAAAGTATGTCAACCCTCAGCCATGTCGAGGTCTATACTATGAATGGTATTCTGGGCTTCTGGACCCAAAGGGGCGGGGCCTAACGAATTAAAACCCCCAATGCTATTTCAATGGGTTTAGGGGCTTCTAGGCAAAAGGGGCGTGGCCAAAAGTATGTCAACCCTCAGCCATGTCGAGGTCTATACTATGAATGGTATTCTGGGCTTCTGGACCCAAAGGGGCGGGGCCTTATGAATTTATACCCCCAATGCTATTTCAATAGGTTTAGGGGCTTCTAGGCAAAAGGGGCGTGGCCAAAAGTAGCTCAACCCTCAGCCATGTCGAGTTCTATACTATGAATGGTATTCTGGGCTTCTGGACCCAAAGGGGCGGGGCCTAACGAATTTAAACCCCCAATGCTCTTTCAATGGGTTTAGGGGCTTCTAGGCAAAAGGGGCGTGGCCAAAAGTAGGTCAACCCTCAGCCATGTCGAGATCTATACTATGAATGGTATTCTGGGCTTCTGGAACCAAAGGGGCGGGGCCTAACGATTTTAAACCCCCAATGCTATTTCAATGGGTTTAAGGGCTTCTAGGCAAAAGGGGCGTGGCCAAAAGTATGTCAATCCTCAGCCATGTCGAGCTCTATACTATGAATGGTATTCTGGGCTTCTGGACCCAAAGGGGCGGGGCCTAACGAATTTAAACCCCCAATGCTATTTCAATGGGTTTAGGGGCTTCTAGGCAAAAGGGGCGTGGCCAAAAGTAGCTCAACCCTCAGCCACGTCGAGGTCTATACTATGAATGGTATTCTGGGTTTCTGGACCCAAAGGGGCGGGGCCTAACGATTTTAAACCCCCAATGCTATTTCAATGGGTTTAGGGGCTTCTAGGCAAAAGGGGCGTGGCCAAAAGTATGTCAACCCTCAGCCATGTCGAGTTCTATACTATGAATGGTATTCTGGGCTTCTGGACCCAAAGGGGCGGGGCCTAACGAATTTAAACCCCCAATGCTATTTCAATGGGTTTAGGGGCTTCTAGGCAAAATGGGCGTGGCCAAAAGTATGTCAACCCTCAGCCATGTCGAGTTCTATACTATGAATGGTATTCTGGGCTTCTGGACCCAAAGGGGCGGGGCCTAACGATCTTAAACCTCCAATGCAATTTCAATGGGTTTAGGGGCTTCTAGGCAAAAGGGGCGTGGCCAAAAGTAGCTCAACCCTCAGCCATGTCGAGGTCTATACTATGAATGGTATTCTGGGCTTCTGGACCCAAAGGGGCGGGGCCTAACGATCTTAAACCCCCAATGCTATTTCAATGGGTTTAGGGGCTTTTAGGCAAAAGGGGCGTGGCCAAAAGTATCTCAACCCTCAGCCATGTCGAGGTCTATACTATGAATGGTATTCTGGGCTTCTGGACCCAAAGGGAGGGGCCTAACGAATTTAAACCACCAATGCTATTTCAATGGGTTTATGGGCTTCTAGGAAAAAGGGGCGTGGCCAAAAGTATCTCAACCCTCAGCCATGTCGAGTTCTATACTATGAATGGTATCCTGGGCTTCTGGACCCAAAGGGGCGGGGCCTAACGAATTTAAACCCCCAATGCTATTTCAATGGGTTTAGGGGCTTCTAGGCAAAAGGGGCGTGGCCAAAAGTAGGTCAACCCTCAGCCATGTCGAGATCTATACTATGAATGGTATTTTGTGCTTCTGGACCCAAAGGGGCGGGGCCTAACGAATTTAAACCCCCAATGCTATTTTAATGGGTTTAGGGGCTTTTAGGCAAAAGGGGCGTAGCCAAAAGTATCTCAACCCTCAGCCATGTCGAGGTCTATACTATGAATGGTATTCTGGGCTTCTGGACCCAAAGGGGCGGGGCCTAACGAATTTAAACCCCCAATGCTATTTCAATAGGTTTAGGGGCTTCTAGGCAAAAGGGGCGTGGCCAAAAGTAGCTCAACCCTCAGCCATGTCGAGGTCTATACTATGAATGGTATTCTGGGCTTCTGGACCCAAAGGGGCGGGGCCTAACGATTTTAAACCCCCAATGCTATTTCAATGGGTTTAGGGGCTTCTTGCCAAAAGGGGCGTGGCCAAAAGTATGTCAACCCTCAGCCATGTCGAGGTCTATACTATGAATGGTATTCTGGGCTTCTGGACCCAAAGGGGCGGGGCCTAACGATTTTAAACCCCCAATGCTATTTCAATGGGTTTAGGGGCTTCTAGGCAAAAGGGGCGTGGCCAAAAGTATGTCAACCCCCAGCCATGTCGAGGTCTATACTATGAATGGTATTCTGGGCTTCTGGACCCAAAGGGGCGGGGCCTAACGAATTTAAACCCCCAATGCTATTTCAATGGGTTTAGGGGCTTCTAGGAAAAAGGGGCGTGGCCAAAAGTATCTCAACCCTCAGCCATGTCGAGTTCTATACTATGAATGGTATTCTGGGCTTCTGGACCCAAAGGGGCGGGGCCTAACGATTTTAAACCCCCAATGCTATTTCAATGGGTTTAGGGGCTTCTAGGCAAAAGGGGCGTGGCCAAAAGTAGCTAAACCCTCAGCCATGTCGAGGTCTATACTATGAATGGTATTCTGGGCTTCTGGACCCAAAGGGGCGGGGCCTAACGAATTTAAACCCCCAATGCTATTTCAATAGGTTTAGGGGCTTCTAGGCAAAAGGGGCGTGGCCAAAAGTAGCTCAACCCTCAGCCATGTCGAGTTCTATACTATGAATGGTATTCTGGGCTTCTGGACCCAAAGGGGCGGGGCCTAACGAATTTAAACCCCCAATGCTATTTCAATGGGTTTAGGGGCTTCTAGGCAAAAGGGGCGTGGCCAAAAGTAGGTCAACCCTCAGCCATGTCGAGGTCTATACTATGAATGGTATTCTGGGCTTCTGGAACCAAAGGGGCGGGGCCTAACGATTTTAAACCCCCAATGCTATTTCAATGGGTTTAAGGGCTTCTAGGCAAAAGGGGCGTGGCCAAAAGTATGTCAATCCTCAGCCATGTCGAGCTCTATACTATGAATGGTATTCTGGGCTTCTGGACCCAAAGGGGCGGGGCCTAACGAATTTAAACCCCCAATGCTATTTCAATGGGTTTAGGGGCTTCTAGGCAAAAGGGGCGTGGCCAAAAGTAGCTCAACCCTCAGCCATGTCGAGGTCTATACTATGAATGGTATTCTGGGTTTCTGGACCCAAAGGGGCGGGGCCTAACGATTTTAAACCCCCAATGCTATTTCAATGGGTTTAGGGGCTTCTAGGCAAAAGGGGCGTGGCCAAAAGTATGTCAACCCTCAGCCATGTCGAGGTCTATACTATGAATGGTATTCTGGGCTTCTGGACCCAAAGGGGCGGGGCCTAACGAATTTAAACCCCCAATGCTATTTCAATGGGTTTAGGGGCTTCTAGGCAAAAGGGGCGTGGCCAAAAGTAGGTCAACCCTCAGCCATGTCGAGGTCTATACTATGAATGGTATTCTGGGCTTCTGGACCCAAAGGGGCGGGGTCTAACGAATTTAAACCACCAATGCTATTTCAATGGGTTTAGGGGCTTTTAGGCAAAAAGGGGCGTGGTCAAAAGTATCTCAACCCTCAGCCATGTCGAGGTCTATACTATGAATGGTATTCTGGGCTTCTGGACCCAAAGGGGCGGGGCCTAACGAATTTAAACCACCAATGCTATTTCAATGGGTTTAGGGGCTTCTAGGAAAAAGGGGCGTGGCCAAAAGTATCTCAACCCTCAGCCATGTCCAGTTCTATACTATGAATGGTATTCTGGGCTTCTGGACCCAAAGGGGCGGGGCCTAACGAATTTAAACCCCCAATGCTATTTCAATGGGTTTAGGGGCTTCTAGGCAAAAGGGGCGTGGCCAAAAGTAGGTCAACCCTCAGCCATGTCGAGGTCTATACTATGAATGGTATTCTGGGCTTCTGGACCCAAAGGGGCGAGGCCTAACGATTTTAAACCCCCAATGCTATTTCAATGGGTTTAGGGGCTTCTAGGCAAAAGGGGCGTGGCCAAAAGTAGCTCAACCCTCAGCCATGTCGAGGTCTATACTATGAATGGTATTCTGGGCTTCTGGACCCAAAGGGGCGGGGCCTAACGATTTTAAACCCCCAATGCTATTTCAATGGGTTTAGGGGCTTCCAGGCAAAAGGGGCGTGGCCAAAAGTAGCTCAACCTTCAGCCATGTCGAGGTCTATACTATGAATGGTATTCTGGGCTTCTGGACCCAAAGGGGCGGGGCCTAACGATTTTAAACCCCCAATGCTATTTCAATGGGTTTAGGGGCTTCTAGGCAAAAGGGGCGTGGCCAAAAGTATGTCAACCCTCAGCCATGTCGAGGTCTATACTATGAATGGTATTCTGGGCTTCTGGACCCAAAGGGGCGGGCCTAACAAATTTAAACCCCCAATGCTATTTCAATGGGTTTAGGGGCTTCTAGGCAAAAGGGGCGTGGCCAAAAGTATCTCAACCCTCAGCCATGTCGAGTTCTATACTATGAATGGTATTCTGGGCTTCTGGACCCAAAGGGGCGGGGCCTAACGATTTTAAACCCCCAATGTTATTTCAATGGGTTTAGGGGCTTCTAGGCAAAAGGGGCGTGGCCAAAAGTATGTCAACCCTCAGCCATGTCGAGATCTATACTATGAATGGTATTCTGGGTTTGGACCCAAAGGAGAGGGCTTAACGAATTTAAACCCCCAATGCTATTTCAATGGGTTTAGGGGCTTTTAGGCAAAAGGTGCGTGGCCAAAAGAATCTCAACCCTCAGCCATGTCGAGGTCTATACTATGAATGGTATTCTGGGCTTCTGGACCCAAAGGGGCGGGGCCTAACGATTTTAAACCCCCAATGTTATTTCAATGGGTTTAGGTGCTTCTAGGCAAAAGGGGCGTGGCCAAAAGTATGTCAACCCTCAGCCATGTCGAGATCTATACTATGAATGGTATTCTGGGCTTCTGGACCCAAAGGGGAGGGCTTAACGAATTTAAACCCCCAATGCTATTTCAATAGGTTTAGGGGCTTCTAGGCAAAAGGGGCGTGGCCAAAAGTAGCTCAACCCTCAGCCATGTCGAGGTCTATACTATGAATGGTATTCTGGGCTTCTGGAACCAAAGGGGCGGGGCCTAACGAATTTAAACCCCCAATGCTATTTCAATGGGTTTAGGGGCTTTTAGGCAAAAGGTGCGTGGCCAAAAGAATCTCAACCCTCAGCCATGTCGAGGTCTATACTATGAATGGTATTCTGGGCTTCTGGACCCAAAGGGGCGGGGCCTAACGAATTTAAACCCCAATGCTATTTCAAGGGTTTAGGGGCTTCTAGGCAAAAGGGGCGTGGCCAAAAGTAGCTCAACCCTCAGCCATGTCGAGGTCTATACTATGAATGGTATTCTGGGCTTCTGGACCCAAAGGGGCGGTGCCTAACGATTTTAAACCCCCAAAGCTATTTCAATGGGTTTAGGGGCTTCTAGGCAAAAGGGGCGTGGCCAAAAGTATGTGAACCCTCAGCCATGTCGAGGTCTATACTATGAATGTTATTCTGGGCTTCTGGACCCAAAGGGGCGGGGCCTAACGAATTTAAACCCCCAATGCTATTTCAATGGGTTTAGGGGCTTTTAGGCAAAAGGTGCGTGGCCAAAAGAATCTCAACCCTCAGCCATGTCGAGGTCTATACTATGAATGGTATTCTGGGCTTCTGGACCCAAAGGGGCGGGGCCTAACGAATTTAAACCCCCAATGCTATTTCAAGGGTTTAGGGGCTTCTAGGCAAAAGGGGCGTGGCCAAAAGTAGCTCAACCCTCAGCCATGTCGAGGTCTATACTATGAATGGTATTCTGGGCTTCTGGACCCAAAGGGGCGGTGCCTAACGATTTTAAACCCCCAAAGCTATTTCAATGGGTTTAGGGGCTTCTAGGCAAAAGGGGCGTGACAAAAAGTATGTCAACCCTCAGCCATGTCTAGGTCTATACTATGAATGGTATTCTGGGCTTCTGGACCCAAAGGGGCGGGGCCTAACGAATTTAAACCCCCAATGCTATTTCAATGGGTTTAGGGGCTTTTAGGCAAAAGGGGCGTGGCCAAAAGTATCTCAACCCTCAGCCATGTCGAGGTCTATACTATGAATGGTATTCTGGGCTTCTGGACCCAAAGGGAGGGGCCTAACGAATTTAAACCACCAATGCTATTTCAATGGGTTTAGGGGCTTCTAGGAAAAAGGGGCGTGGCCAAAAGTATCTCAACCCTCAGCCATGTCAAGGTCTATACTATGAATGGTATTCTGGGCTTCTGGAACCAAAGGGCGGGGCCTAACGAATTTAAACCCCCAATGCTATTTCAATGGGTTTAGGGGCTTCTAGGCAAAAGGGGCGTGGCAAAAAGTAGGTCAACCCTCAGCCATGTCGAGGTCTATACTATGAATGGTATTCTGGGCTTCTGGAATCAAAGGGGCGGGGCCTAACGAATTTAAACCCCCAATGCTATTTCAATGGGTTTAGGGGCTTTTAGGCAAAAGGGGCGTGGCCAAAAGTATGTCAACCCTCAGCCATGTCGAGGTCTATTTTATGAATGGTATTCTGGGCTTCTGGACCCAAAGGGGCGGGGCCTAACGAATTTAAACCCCCAATGCTATTTCAATGGGTTTAGGGGCTTTTAGGCAAAAGGGGCGTGGCCAAAAGAATCTCAACCCTCAGCCATGTCGAGGTCTATACTATGAATGGTATTCTGGGCTTCTGGACCCAAAGGGGCGGGGCCTAACGAATTTAAACCACCAATGCTATTTCAATGGGTTTAGGGGCTTCTAGGACAAAGGGGCGTGGCCAAAAGTATCTCAACCCTCAGCCATGTCGAGTTCTATACTATGAATGGTATTCTGGGCTTCTGGACCCAAAGGGGCGGGGCCTAACGATTTTAAACCCCCAATGTTATTTCAATGGGTTTAGGGGCTTCTAGGCAAAAGGGGCGTGGCCAAAAGTATGTCAACCCTCAGCCATGTCGAGATCTATACTATGAATGGTATTCTGGGCTTCTGGACCCAAAGGGGAGGGCTTAACGAATTTAAACCCCCAATGCTATTTCAATAGGTTTAGGGGCTTCTAGGCAAAAGGGGCGTGGCCAAAAGTAGCTCAACCCTCAGCCATGTCGAGGTCTATACTATGAATGGTATTCTGGGCTTCTGGAACCAAAGGGGCGGGGCCTAACGAATTTAAACCCCCAATGCTATTTCAATGGGTTTAGGGGCTTCTAGGAAAAAGGGGCGTGGCCAAAAGTATCTCAACCCTCAGCCATGTCGAGTTCTATACTATGAATGGTATTCTGGGCTTCTGGACCCAAAGGGGCGGGGCCTAACGAATTTAAACCCCCAATGCTATTTCAATGGGTTTAGGGGCTTCTAGGAAAAAGGGGCGTGGCCAAAAGTATCTCAACCCTCAGCCATGTCGAGTTCTATACTATGAATGGTATTCTGGGCTTCTGGACCCAAAGGGGCGGGGCCTAACGAATTTAAACCCCCAATGCTATTTCAATGGGTTTAGGGGCTTCTAGGCAAAAGGGGCGTGGTCAAAAGTAGGTCAACCCTCAGCCATGTCGAGGTCTATACTATGAATGGTATTCTGGGCTTCTGGAAACAAAGAGGCGGGGCCTAACGAATGTAAACCCCAAATGCTATTTCAATGGGTTTAGGGGCTTCTAGGCAAAAGGGGCGTGGCCAAAAGTATGTCAACCCTCAGCCATGTCGAGGTCTATACTATGAATGGTATTCTGGGCTTCTGGACCCAAAGGGGCGGGGCCTAACGAATTTAAACCCCCAATGCTATTTCAATGGGTTTAGGGGCTTTTAGGCAAAAGGTGCGTGGCCAAAAGAATCTCAACCCTCAGCCATGTCGAGGTCTATACTATGAATGGTATTCTGGGCTTCTGGACCCAAAGGGGCGGGGCCTAACGAATTTAAACCCCCAATGCTATTTCAAGGGTTTAGGGGCTTCTAGGCAAAAGGGGCGTGGCCAAAAGTAGCTCAACCCTCAGCCATGTCGAGGTCTATACTATGAATGGTATTCTGGGCTTCTGGACCCAAAGGGGCGGTGCCTAACGATTTTAAACCCCCAAAGCTATTTCAATGGGTTTAGGGGCTTCTAGGCAAAAGGGGCGTGGCAAAAAGCATGTCAACCCTCAGCCATGTCTAGGTCTATACTATGAATGGTATTCTGGGCTTCTGGACCCAAAGGGGCGGGGCCTAACGAATTTAAACCCCCAATGCTATTTCAATGGGTTTAGGGGCTTTTAGGCAAAAGGGGCGTGGCCAAAAGTATCTCAACCCTCAGCCATGTCGAGGTCTATACTATGAATGGTATTCTGGGCTTCTGGACCCAAAGGGAGGGGCCTAACGAATTTAAACCACCAATGCTATTTCAATGGGTTTAGGGGCTTCTAGGAAAAAGGGGCGTGGCCAAAAGTATCTCAACCCTCAGCCATGTCGAGTTCTATACTATGAATGGTATCCTGGGCTTCTGGACCCAAAGGGGCGGGGCCTAACGAATTTAAACCCCCAATGCTATTTCAATGGGTTTAGGGGCTTCTAGGCAAAAGGGGCGTGGCCAAAAGTAGGTCAACCCTCAGCCATGTCGAGATCTATACTATGAATGGTATTTTGTGCTTCTGGACCCAAAGGGGCGGGGCCTAACGAATTTAAACCCCCAATGCTATTTTAATGGGTTTAGGGGCTTTTAGGCAAAAGGGGCGTGGCCAAAAGTATCTCAACCCTCAGCCATGTCGAGGTCTATACTATGAATGGTATTCTGGGCTTCTGGACCCAAAGGGGCGGGGCCTAACGAATTTAAACCCCCAATGCTATTTCAATAGGTTTAGGGGCTTCTAGGCAAAAGGGGCGTGGCCAAAAGTAGCTCAACCCTCAGCCATGTCGAGGTCTATACTATGAATGGTATTCTGGGCTTCTGGACCCAAAGGGGCGGGGCCTAACGATTTTAAACCCCCAATGCTATTTCAATGGGTTTAGGGGCTTCTAGGCAAAAGGGGCGTGGCCAAAAGTATGTCAACCCCCAGCCATGTCGAGGTCTATACTATGAATGGTATTCTGGGCTTCTGGACCCAAAGGGGCGGGGCCTAACGAATTTAAACCCCCAATGCTATTTCAATGGGTTTAGGGGCTTCTAGGCAAAAGGGGCGTGGCCAAAAGTATCTCAACCCTCAGCCATGTCGAGTTCTATACTATGAATGGTATTCTGGGCTTCTGGACCCAAAGGGGCGGGGCCTAACGATTTTAAACCCCCAATGTTATTTCAATGGGTTTAGGGGCTTCTAGGCAAAAGGGGCGTGGCCAAAAGTATGTCAACCCTCAGCCATGTCGAGATCTATACTATGAATGGTATTCTGGGCTTCTGGACCCAAAGGAGAGGGCCTAACGAATTTAAACCCCCAATGCTATTTCAATGGGTTTAGGGCCTTCTAGGCAAAAGGGGCGTGGTCAAAAGTAGGTCAACCCTCAGCCATGTCGAGGTCTATACTATGAATGGTATTCTGGGCTTCTGGAAACAAAGAGGCGGGGCCTAACGAATGTAAACCCCAAATGCTATTTCAATGGGTTTAGGGGCTTCTAGGCAAAAGGGGCGTGGCCAAAAGTATGTCAACCCTCAGCCATGTCGAGGTCTATACTATGAATGGTATTCTGGGCTTCTGGACCCAAAGGGGCGGGGCCTAACGAATTTAAACCCCCAATGCTATTTCAATGGGTTTAGGGGCTTTTAGGCAAAAGGGGCGTGGCCAAAAGAATCTCAACCCTCAGCCATGTCGAGGTCTATACTATGAATGGTATTCTGGGCTTCTGGACCCAAAGGGGCGGGGCCTAACGAATTTAAATCCCCAATGCTATTTCAATGGGTTTAGGGGCTTCTTGCCAAAAGGGGCGTGGCCAAAAGTATGTCAACCCTCGGCCATGTCGAGGTCTATACTATGAATGGTATTCTGGGCTTCTGGACCCAAAGGGGCGGGGCCTAACGAATTAAAACCCCCAATGCTATTTCAATGGGTTTAGGGGCTTCTAGGCAAAAGGGGCGTGGCCAAAAGTATGTCAACCCTCAGCCATGTCGAGGTCTATACTATGAATGGTATTCTGGGCTTCTGGAACCAAAGGGGCGGGGCCTAACGAATTTAAACCCCCAATGCTATTTCAATGGGTTTAGGGGCTTCTAGGAAAAAGGGGCGTGGCCAAAAGTATCTCAACCCTCAGCCATGTCGAGTTCTATACTATGAATGGTATTCTGGGCTTCTGGACCCAAAGGGGCGGGGCCTAACGATTTTAAACCCCCAATGCTATTTCAATGGGTTTAGGGGCTTCTAGGCAAAAGGGGCGTGGCCAAAAGTAGCTAAACCCTCAGCCATGTCGAGGTCTATACTATGAATGGTATTCTGGGCTTCTGGACCCAAAGGGGCGGGGCCTAACGAATTTAAACCCCCAATGCTATTTCAATAGGTTTAGGGGCTTCTAGGCAAAAGGGGCGTGGCCAAAAGTAGCTCAACCCTCAGCCATGTCGAGTTCTATACTATGAATGGTATTCTGGGCTTCTGGACCCAAAGGGGCGGGGCCTAACGAATTTAAACCCCCAATGCTATTTCAATGGGTTTAGGGGCTTCTAGGCAAAAGGGGCGTGGCCAAAAGTAGGTCAACCCTCAGCCATGTCGAGGTCTATACTATGAATGGTATTCTGGGCTTCTGGAACCAAAGGGGCGGGGCCTAACGATTTTAAACCCCCAATGCTATTTCAATTAGTTTAAGGGCTTCTAGGCAAAAGGGGCGTGGCCAAAAGTATGTCAATCCTCAGCCATGTCGAGCTCTATACTATGAATGGTATTCTGGGCTTCTGGACCCAAAGGGGCGGGGCCTAACGAATTTAAACCCCCAATGCTATTTCAATGGGTTTAGGGGCTTCTAGGCAAAAGGGGCGTGGCCAAAAGTAGCTCAACCCTCAGCCATGTCGAGGTCTATACTATGAATGGTATTCTGGGTTTCTGGACCCAAAGGGGCGGGGCCTAACGATTTTAAACCCCCAATGCTATTTCAATGGGTTTAGGGGCTTCTAGGCAAAAGGGGCGTGGCCAAAAGTATGTCAACCCTCAGCCATGTCGAGGTCTATACTATGAATGGTATTCTGGGCTTCTGGACCCAAAGGGGCGGGGCCTAACGAATTTAAATCCCCAATGCTATTTCAATGGGTTTAGGGGCTTCTTGCCAAAAGGGGCGTGGCCAAAAGTATGTCAACCCTCAGCCATGTCGAGGTCTATACTATGAATGGTATTCTGGGCTTCTGGACCCAAAGGGGCGGGGCCTAACGAATTAAAACCCCCAATGCTATTTCAATGGGTTTAGGGGCTTCTAGGCAAAAGGGGCGTGGCCAAAAGTATGTCAACCCTCAGCCATGTCGAGGTCTATACTATGAATGGTATTCTGGGCTTCTGGAACCAAAGGGGCGGGGCCTAACGAATTTAAACCCCCAATGCTATTTCAATGGGTTTAGGGGCTTCTAGGAAAAAGGGGCGTGGCCAAAAGTATCTCAACCCTCAGCCATGTCGAGTTCTATACTATGAATGGTATTCTGGGCTTCTGGACCCAAAGGGGCGGGGCCTAACGAATTTAAACCCCCAATGCTATTTCAATGGGTTTAGGGGCTTCTAGGCAAAAGGGGCGTGGTCAAAAGTAGGTCAACCCTCAGCCATGTCGAGGTCTATACTATGAATGGTATTCTGGGCTTCTGGAAACAAAGAGGCGGGGCCTAACGAATGTAAACCCCAAATGCTATTTCAATGGGTTTAGGGGCTTCTAGGCAAAAGGGGCGTGGCCAAAAGTATGTCAACCCTCAGCCATGTCGAGGTCTATACTATGAATGGTATTCTGGGCTTCTGGACCCAAAGGGGCGGGGCCTAACGAATTTAAACCCCCAATGCTATTTCAATGGGTTTAGGGGCTTTTAGGCAAAAGGTGCGTGGCCAAAAGAATCTCAACCCTCAGCCATGTCGAGGTCTATACTATGAATGGTATTCTGGGCTTCTGGACCCAAAGGGGCGGGGCCTAACGAATTTAAACCCCCAATGCTATTTCAAGGGTTTAGGGGCTTCTAGGCAAAAGGGGCGTGGCCAAAAGTAGCTCAACCCTCAGCCATGTCGAGGTCTATACTATGAATGGTATTCTGGGCTTCTGGACCCAAAGGGGCGGTGCCTAACGATTTTAAACCCCCAAAGCTATTTCAATGGGTTTAGGGGCTTCTAGGCAAAAGGGGCGTGGCAAAAAGCATGTCAACCCTCAGCCATGTCTAGGTCTATACTATGAATGGTATTCTGGGCTTCTGGACCCAAAGGGGCGGGGCCTAACGAATTTAAACCCCCAATGCTATTTCAATGGGTTTAGGGGCTTTTAGGCAAAAGGGGCGTGGCCAAAAGTATCTCAACCCTCAGCCATGTCGAGGTCTATACTATGAATGGTATTCTGGGCTTCTGGACCCAAAGGGAGGGGCCTAACGAATTTAAACCACCAATGCTATTTCAATGGGTTTAGGGGCTTCTAGGAAAAAGGGGCGTGGCCAAAAGTATCTCAACCCTCAGCCATGTCGAGTTCTATACTATGAATGGTATCCTGGGCTTCTGGACCCAAAGGGGCGGGGCCTAACGAATTTAAACCCCCAATGCTATTTCAATGGGTTTAGGGGCTTCTAGGCAAAAGGGGCGTGGCCAAAAGTAGGTCAACCCTCAGCCATGTCGAGATCTATACTATGAATGGTATTTTGTGCTTCTGGACCCAAAGGGGCGGGGCCTAACGAATTTAAACCCCCAATGCTATTTTAATGGGTTTAGGGGCTTTTAGGCAAAAGGGGCGTGGCCAAAAGTATCTCAACCCTCAGCCATGTCGAGGTCTATACTATGAATGGTATTCTGGGCTTCTGGACCCAAAGGGGCGGGGCCTAACGAATTTAAACCCCCAATGCTATTTCAATAGGTTTAGGGGCTTCTAGGCAAAAGGGGCGTGGCCAAAAGTAGCTCAACCCTCAGCCATGTCGAGGTCTATACTATGAATGGTATTCTGGGCTTCTGGACCCAAAGGGGCGGGGCCTAACGATTTTAAACCCCCAATGCTATTTCAATGGGTTTAGGGGCTTCTAGGCAAAAGGGGCGTGGCCAAAAGTATGTCAACCCCCAGCCATGTCGAGGTCTATACTATGAATGGTATTCTGGGCTTCTGGACCCAAAGGGGCGGGGCCTAACGAATTTAAACCCCCAATGCTATTTCAATGGGTTTAGGGGCTTCTAGGCAAAAGGGGCGTGGCCAAAAGTATCTCAACCCTCAGCCATGTCGAGTTCTATACTATGAATGGTATTCTGGGCTTCTGGACCCAAAGGGGCGGGGCCTAACGATTTTAAACCCCCAATGTTATTTCAATGGGTTTAGGGGCTTCTAGGCAAAAGGGGCGTGGCCAAAAGTATGTCAACCCTCAGCCATGTCGAGATCTATACTATGAATGGTATTCTGGGCTTCTGGACCCAAAGGAGAGGGCCTAACGAATTTAAACCCCCAATGCTATTTCAATGGGTTTAGGGCCTTCTAGGCAAAAGGGGCGTGGTCAAAAGTAGGTCAACCCTCAGCCATGTCGAGGTCTATACTATGAATGGTATTCTGGGCTTCTGGAAACAAAGAGGCGGGGCCTAACGAATGTAAACCCCAAATGCTATTTCAATGGGTTTAGGGGCTTCTAGGCAAAAGGGGCGTGGCCAAAAGTATGTCAACCCTCAGCCATGTCGAGGTCTATACTATGAATGGTATTCTGGGCTTCTGGACCCAAAGGGGCGGGGCCTAACGAATTTAAACCCCCAATGCTATTTCAATGGGTTTAGGGGCTTTTAGGCAAAAGGGGCGTGGCCAAAAGAATCTCAACCCTCAGCCATGTCGAGGTCTATACTATGAATGGTATTCTGGGCTTCTGGACCCAAAGGGGCGGGGCCTAACGAATTTAAATCCCCAATGCTATTTCAATGGGTTTAGGGGCTTCTTGCCAAAAGGGGCGTGGCCAAAAGTATGTCAACCCTCGGCCATGTCGAGGTCTATACTATGAATGGTATTCTGGGCTTCTGGACCCAAAGGGGCGGGGCCTAACGAATTAAAACCCCCAATGCTATTTCAATGGGTTTAGGGGCTTCTAGGCAAAAGGGGCGTGGCCAAAAGTATGTCAACCCTCAGCCATGTCGAGGTCTATACTATGAATGGTATTCTGGGCTTCTGGAACCAAAGGGGCGGGGCCTAACGAATTTAAACCCCCAATGCTATTTCAATGGGTTTAGGGGCTTCTAGGAAAAAGGGGCGTGGCCAAAAGTATCTCAACCCTCAGCCATGTCGAGTTCTATACTATGAATGGTATTCTGGGCTTCTGGACCCAAAGGGGCGGGGCCTAACGATTTTAAACCCCCAATGCTATTTCAATGGGTTTAGGGGCTTCTAGGCAAAAGGGGCGTGGCCAAAAGTAGCTAAACCCTCAGCCATGTCGAGGTCTATACTATGAATGGTATTCTGGGCTTCTGGACCCAAAGGGGCGGGGCCTAACGAATTTAAACCCCCAATGCTATTTCAATAGGTTTAGGGGCTTCTAGGCAAAAGGGGCGTGGCCAAAAGTAGCTCAACCCTCAGCCATGTCGAGTTCTATACTATGAATGGTATTCTGGGCTTCTGGACCCAAAGGGGCGGGGCCTAACGAATTTAAACCCCCAATGCTATTTCAATGGGTTTAGGGGCTTCTAGGCAAAAGGGGCGTGGCCAAAAGTAGGTCAACCCTCAGCCATGTCGAGGTCTATACTATGAATGGTATTCTGGGCTTCTGGAACCAAAGGGGCGGGGCCTAACGATTTTAAACCCCCAATGCTATTTCAATTAGTTTAAGGGCTTCTAGGCAAAAGGGGCGTGGCCAAAAGTATGTCAATCCTCAGCCATGTCGAGCTCTATACTATGAATGGTATTCTGGGCTTCTGGACCCAAAGGGGCGGGGCCTAACGAATTTAAACCCCCAATGCTATTTCAATGGGTTTAGGGGCTTCTAGGCAAAAGGGGCGTGGCCAAAAGTAGCTCAACCCTCAGCCATGTCGAGGTCTATACTATGAATGGTATTCTGGGTTTCTGGACCCAAAGGGGCGGGGCCTAACGATTTTAAACCCCCAATGCTATTTCAATGGGTTTAGGGGCTTCTAGGCAAAAGGGGCGTGGCCAAAAGTATGTCAACCCTCAGCCATGTCGAGGTCTATACTATGAATGGTATTCTGGGCTTCTGGACCCAAAGGGGCGGGGCCTAACGAATTTAAATCCCCAATGCTATTTCAATGGGTTTAGGGGCTTCTTGCCAAAAGGGGCGTGGCCAAAAGTATGTCAACCCTCAGCCATGTCGAGGTCTATACTATGAATGGTATTCTGGGCTTCTGGACCCAAAGGGGCGGGGCCTAACGAATTAAAACCCCCAATGCTATTTCAATGGGTTTAGGGGCTTCTAGGCAAAAGGGGCGTGGCCAAAAGTATGTCAACCCTCAGCCATGTCGAGGTCTATACTATGAATGGTATTCTGGGCTTCTGGAACCAAAGGGGCGGGGCCTAACGAATTTAAACCCCCAATGCTATTTCAATGGGTTTAGGGGCTTCTAGGAAAAAGGGGCGTGGCCAAAAGTATCTCAACCCTCAGCCATGTCGAGTTCTATACTATGAATGGTATTCTGGGCTTCTGGACCCAAAGGGGCGGGGCCTAACGAATTTAAACCCCCAATGCTATTTCAATGGGTTTAGGGGCTTCTAGGCAAAAGGGGCGTGGTCAAAAGTAGGTCAACCCTCAGCCATGTCGAGGTCTATACTATGAATGGTATTCTGGGCTTCTGGAAACAAAGAGGCGGGGCCTAACGAATGTAAACCCCAAATGCTATTTCAATGGGTTTAGGGGCTTCTAGGCAAAAGGGGCGTGGCCAAAAGTATGTCAACCCTCAGCCATGTCGAGGTCTATACTATGAATGGTATTCTGGGCTTCTGGACCCAAAGGGGCGGGGCCTAACGAATTTAAACCCCCAATGCTATTTCAATGGGTTTAGGGGCTTTTAGGCAAAAGGTGCGTGGCCAAAAGAATCTCAACCCTCAGCCATGTCGAGGTCTATACTATGAATGGTATTCTGGGCTTCTGGACCCAAAGGGGCGGGGCCTAACGAATTTAAACCCCCAATGCTATTTCAAGGGTTTAGGGGCTTCTAGGCAAAAGGGGCGTGGCCAAAAGTAGCTCAACCCTCAGCCATGTCGAGGTCTATACTATGAATGGTATTCTGGGCTTCTGGACCCAAAGGGGCGGTGCCTAACGATTTTAAACCCCCAAAGCTATTTCAATGGGTTTAGGGGCTTCTAGGCAAAAGGGGCGTGGCAAAAAGTATGTCAACCCTCAGCCATGTCTAGGTCTATACTATGAATGGTATTCTGGGCTTCTGGACCCAAAGGGGCGGGGCCTAACGAATTTAAACCCCCAATGCTATTTCAATGGGTTTAGGGGCTTTTAGGCAAAAGTGGCGTGGCCAAAAGTATCTCAACCCTCAGCCATGTCGAGGTCTATACTATGAATGGTATTCTGGGCTTCTGGACCCAAAGGGAGGGGCCTAACGAATTTAAACCACCAATGCTATTTCAATGGGTTTAGGGGCTTCTAGGAAAAAGGGGCGTGGCCAAAAGTATCTCAACCCTCAGCCATGTCGAGTTCTATACTATGAATGGTATCCTGGGCTTCTGGACCCAAAGGGGCGGGGCCTAACGAATTTAAACCCCCAATGCTATTTCAATGGGTTTAGGGGCTTCTAGGCAAAAGGGGCGTGGCCAAAAGTAGGTCAACCCTCAGCCATGTCGAGATCTATACTATGAATGGTATTTTGTGCTTCTGGACCCAAAGGGGCGGGGCCTAACGAATTTAAACCCCCAATGCTATTTTAATGGGTTTAGGGGCTTTTAGGCAAAAGGGGCGTGGCCAAAAGTATCTCAACCCTCAGCCATGTCGAGGTCTATACTATGAATGGTATTCTGGGCTTCTGGACCCAAAGGGGCGGGGCCTAACGAATTTAAACCCCCAATGCTATTTCAATAGGTTTAGGGGCTTCTAGGCAAAAGGGGCGTGGCCAAAAGTAGCTCAACCCTCAGCCATGTCGAGGTCTATACTATGAATGGTATTCTGGGCTTCTGGACCCAAAGGGGCGGGGCCTAACGAATTAAAACCCCCAATGCTATTTCAATGGGTTTAGGGGCTTCTAGGCAAAAGGGGCGTGGCCAAAAGTATGTCAACCCTCAGCCATGTCGAGGTCTATACTATGAATGGTATTCTGGGCTTCTGGAACCAAAGGGGCGGGGCCTAACGAATTTAAACCCCCAATGCTATTTCAATGGGTTTAGGGGCTTCTAGGAAAAAGGGGCGTGGCCAAAAGTATCTCAACCCTCAGCCATGTCGAGTTCTATACTATGAATGGTATTCTGGGCTTCTGGACCCAAAGGGGCGGGGCCTAACGATTTTAAACCCCCAATGCTATTTCAATGGGTTTAGGGGCTTCTAGGCAAAAGGGGCGTGGCCAAAAGTAGCTAAACCCTCAGCCATGTCGAGGTCTATACTATGAATGGTATTCTGGGCTTCTGGACCCAAAGGGGCGGGGCCTAACGAATTTAAACCCCCAATGCTATTTCAATAGGTTTAGGGGCTTCTAGGCAAAAGGGGCGTGGCCAAAAGTAGCTCAACCCTCAGCCATGTCGAGTTCTATACTATGAATGGTATTCTGGGCTTCTGGACCCAAAGGGGCGGGGCCTAACGAATTTAAACCCCCAATGCTATTTCAATGGGTTTAGGGGCTTCTAGGAAAAAGGGGCGTGGCCAAAAGTATCTCAACCCTCAGCCATGTCGAGTTCTATACTATGAATGGTATTCTGGGCTTCTGGACCCAAAGGGGCGGGGCCTAACGAATTTAAACCCCCAATGCTATTTCAATGGGTTTAGGGGCTTCTAGGCAAAAGGGGCGTGGTCAAAAGTAGGTCAACCCTCAGCCATGTCGAGGTCTATACTATGAATGGTATTCTGGGCTTCTGGAAACAAAGAGGCGGGGCCTAACGAATGTAAACCCCAAATGCTATTTCAATGGGTTTAGGGGCTTCTAGGCAAAAGGGGCGTGGCCAAAAGTATGTCAACCCTCAGCCATGTCGAGGTCTATACTATGAATGGTATTCTGGGCTTCTGGACCCAAAGGGGCGGGGCCTAACGAATTTAAACCCCCAATGCTATTTCAATGGGTTTAGGGGCTTTTAGGCAAAAGGTGCGTGGCCAAAAGAATCTCAACCCTCAGCCATGTCGAGGTCTATACTATGAATGGTATTCTGGGCTTCTGGACCCAAAGGGGCGGGGCCTAACGAATTTAAACCCCCAATGCTATTTCAAGGGTTTAGGGGCTTCTAGGCAAAAGGGGCGTGGCCAAAAGTAGCTCAACCCTCAGCCATGTCGAGGTCTATACTATGAATGGTATTCTGGGCTTCTGGACCCAAAGGGGCGGTGCCTAACGATTTTAAACCCCCAAAGCTATTTCAATGGGTTTAGGGGCTTCTAGGCAAAAGGGGCGTGGCAAAAAGTATGTCAACCCTCAGCCATGTCTAGGTCTATACTATGAATGGTATTCTGGGCTTCTGGACCCAAAGGGGCGGGGCCTAACGAATTTAAACCCCCAATGCTATTTCAATGGGTTTAGGGGCTTTTAGGCAAAAGTGGCGTGGCCAAAAGTATCTCAACCCTCAGCCATGTCGAGGTCTATACTATGAATGGTATTCTGGGCTTCTGGACCCAAAGGGAGGGGCCTAACGAATTTAAACCACCAATGCTATTTCAATGGGTTTAGGGGCTTCTAGGAAAAAGGGGCGTGGCCAAAAGTATCTCAACCCTCAGCCATGTCGAGTTCTATACTATGAATGGTATCCTGGGCTTCTGGACCCAAAGGGGCGGGGCCTAACGAATTTAAACCCCCAATGCTATTTCAATGGGTTTAGGGGCTTCTAGGCAAAAGGGGCGTGGCCAAAAGTAGGTCAACCCTCAGCCATGTCGAGATCTATACTATGAATGGTATTTTGTGCTTCTGGACCCAAAGGGGCGGGGCCTAACGAATTTAAACCCCCAATGCTATTTTAATGGGTTTAGGGGCTTTTAGGCAAAAGGGGCGTGGCCAAAAGTATCTCAACCCTCAGCCATGTCGAGGTCTATACTATGAATGGTATTCTGGGCTTCTGGACCCAAAGGGGCGGGGCCTAACGAATTTAAACCCCCAATGCTATTTCAATAGGTTTAGGGGCTTCTAGGCAAAAGGGGCGTGGCCAAAAGTAGCTCAACCCTCAGCCATGTCGAGGTCTATACTATGAATGGTATTCTGGGCTTCTGGACCCAAAGGGGCGGGGCCTAACGAATTAAAACCCCCAATGCTATTTCAATGGGTTTAGGGGCTTCTAGGCAAAAGGGGCGTGGCCAAAAGTATGTCAACCCTCAGCCATGTCGAGGTCTATACTATGAATGGTATTCTGGGCTTCTGGAACCAAAGGGGCGGGGCCTAACGAATTTAAACCCCCAATGCTATTTCAATGGGTTTAGGGGCTTCTAGGAAAAAGGGGCGTGGCCAAAAGTATCTCAACCCTCAGCCATGTCGAGTTCTATACTATGAATGGTATTCTGGGCTTCTGGACCCAAAGGGGCGGGGCCTAACGATTTTAAACCCCCAATGCTATTTCAATGGGTTTAGGGGCTTCTAGGCAAAAGGGGCGTGGCCAAAAGTAGCTAAACCCTCAGCCATGTCGAGGTCTATACTATGAATGGTATTCTGGGCTTCTGGACCCAAAGGGGCGGGGCCTAACGAATTTAAACCCCCAATGCTATTTCAATAGGTTTAGGGGCTTCTAGGCAAAAGGGGCGTGGCCAAAAGTAGCTCAACCCTCAGCCATGTCGAGTTCTATACTATGAATGGTATTCTGGGCTTCTGGACCCAAAGGGGCGGGGCCTAACGAATTTAAACCCCCAATGCTATTTCAATGGGTTTAGGGGCTTCTAGGAAAAAGGGGCGTGGCCAAAAGTATCTCAACCCTCAGCCATGTCGAGTTCTATACTATGAATGGTATTCTGGGCTTCTGGACCCAAAGGGGCGGGGCCTAACGAATTTAAACCCCCAATGCTATTTCAATGGGTTTAGGGGCTTCTAGGCAAAAGGGGCGTGGTCAAAAGTAGGTCAACCCTCAGCCATGTCGAGGTCTATACTATGAATGGTATTCTGGGCTTCTGGAAACAAAGAGGCGGGGCCTAACGAATGTAAACCCCAAATGCTATTTCAATGGGTTTAGGGGCTTCTAGGCAAAAGGGGCGTGGCCAAAAGTATGTCAACCCTCAGCCATGTCGAGGTCTATACTATGAATGGTATTCTGGGCTTCTGGACCCAAAGGGGCGGGGCCTAACGAATTTAAACCCCCAATGCTATTTCAATGGGTTTAGGGGCTTTTAGGCAAAAGGTGCGTGGCCAAAAGAATCTCAACCCTCAGCCATGTCGAGGTCTATACTATGAATGGTATTCTGGGCTTCTGGACCCAAAGGGGCGGGGCCTAACGAATTTAAACCCCCAATGCTATTTCAAGGGTTTAGGGGCTTCTAGGCAAAAGGGGCGTGGCCAAAAGTAGCTCAACCCTCAGCCATGTCGAGGTCTATACTATGAATGGTATTCTGGGCTTCTGGACCCAAAGGGGCGGTGCCTAACGATTTTAAACCCCCAAAGCTATTTCAATGGGTTTAGGGGCTTCTAGGCAAAAGGGGCGTGGCAAAAAGTATGTCAACCCTCAGCCATGTCTAGGTCTATACTATGAATGGTATTCTGGGCTTCTGGACCCAAAGGGGCGGGGCCTAACGAATTTAAACCCCCAATGCTATTTCAATGGGTTTAGGGGCTTTTAGGCAAAAGTGGCGTGGCCAAAAGTATCTCAACCCTCAGCCATGTCGAGGTCTATACTATGAATGGTATTCTGGGCTTCTGGACCCAAAGGGAGGGGCCTAACGAATTTAAACCACCAATGCTATTTCAATGGGTTTAGGGGCTTCTAGGAAAAAGGGGCGTGGCCAAAAGTATCTCAACCCTCAGCCATGTCGAGTTCTATACTATGAATGGTATCCTGGGCTTCTGGACCCAAAGGGGCGGGGCCTAACGAATTTAAACCCCCAATGCTATTTCAATGGGTTTAGGGGCTTCTAGGCAAAAGGGGCGTGGCCAAAAGTAGGTCAACCCTCAGCCATGTCGAGATCTATACTATGAATGGTATTTTGTGCTTCTGGACCCAAAGGGGCGGGGCCTAACGAATTTAAACCCCCAATGCTATTTTAATGGGTTTAGGGGCTTTTAGGCAAAAGGGGCGTGGCCAAAAGTATCTCAACCCTCAGCCATGTCGAGGTCTATACTATGAATGGTATTCTGGGCTTCTGGACCCAAAGGGGCGGGGCCTAACGAATTTAAACCCCCAATGCTATTTCAATAGGTTTAGGGGCTTCTAGGCAAAAGGGGCGTGGCCAAAAGTAGCTCAACCCTCAGCCATGTCGAGGTCTATACTATGAATGGTATTCTGGGCTTCTGGACCCAAAGGGGCGGGGCCTAACGAATTAAAACCCCCAATGCTATTTCAATGGGTTTAGGGGCTTCTAGGCAAAAGGGGCGTGGCCAAAAGTATGTCAACCCTCAGCCATGTCGAGGTCTATACTATGAATGGTATTCTGGGCTTCTGGAACCAAAGGGGCGGGGCCTAACGAATTTAAACCCCCAATGCTATTTCAATGGGTTTAGGGGCTTCTAGGAAAAAGGGGCGTGGCCAAAAGTATCTCAACCCTCAGCCATGTCGAGTTCTATACTATGAATGGTATTCTGGGCTTCTGGACCCAAAGGGGCGGGGCCTAACGATTTTAAACCCCCAATGCTATTTCAATGGGTTTAGGGGCTTCTAGGCAAAAGGGGCGTGGCCAAAAGTAGCTAAACCCTCAGCCATGTCGAGGTCTATACTATGAATGGTATTCTGGGCTTCTGGACCCAAAGGGGCGGGGCCTAACGAATTTAAACCCCCAATGCTATTTCAATAGGTTTAGGGGCTTCTAGGCAAAAGGGGCGTGGCCAAAAGTATCTCAACCCTCAGCCATGACGAGTTCTATACTATGAATGGTATTCTGGGCTTCTGGACCCAAAGGGGCGGGGCCTAACGAATTTAAACCCCCAATGCTATTTCAATGGGTTTAGGGGCTTCTAGGCAAAAGGGGCGTGGTCAAAAGTAGGTCAACCCTCAGCCATGTCGAGGTCTATACTATGAATGGTATTCTGGGCTTCTGGAAACAAAGAGGCGGGGCCTAACGAATGTAAACCCCAAATGCTATTTCAATGGGTTTAGGGGCTTCTAGGCAAAAGGGGCGTGGCCAAAAGTATGTCAACCCTCAGCCATGTCGAGGTCTATACTATGAATGGTATTCTGGGCTTCTGGACCCAAAGGGGCGGGGCCTAACGAATTTAAACCCCCAATGCTATTTCAATGGGTTTAGGGGCTTTTAGGCAAAAGGTGCGTGGCCAAAAGAATCTCAACCCTCAGCCATGTCGAGGTCTATACTATAAATGGTATTCTGGGCTTCTGGACCCAAAGGGGCGGGGCCTAACGAATTTAAACCCCCAATGCTATTTCAAGGGTTTAGGGGCTTCTAGGCAAAAGGGGCGTGGCCAAAAGTAGCTCAACCCTCAGCCATGTCGAGGTCTATACTATGAATGGTATTCTGGGCTTCTGGACCCAAAGGGGCGGTGCCTAACGATTTTAAACCCCCAAAGCTATTTCAATGGGTTTAGGGGCTTCTAGGCAAAAGGGGCGTGGCAAAAAGTATGTCAACCCTCAGCCATGTCTAGGTCTATACTATGAATGGTATTCTGGGCTTCTGGACCCAAAGGGGCGGGGCCTAACGAATTTAAACCCCCAATGCTATTTCAATGGGTTTAGGGGCTTTTAGGCAAAAGGGGCGTGGCCAAAAGTATCTCAACCCTCAGCCATGTCGAGGTCTATACTATGAATGGTATTCTGGGCTTCTGGACCCAAAGGGAGGGGCCTAACGAATTTAAACCACCAATGCTATTTCAATGGGTTTAGGGGCTTCTAGGAAAAAGGGGCGTGGCCAAAAGTATCTCAACCCTCAGCCATGTCGAGTTCTATACTATGAATGGTATCCTGGGCTTCTGGACCCAAAGGGGCGGGGCCTAACGAATTTAAACCCCCAATGCTATTTCAATGGGTTTAGGGGCTTCTAGGCAAAAGGGGCGTGGCCAAAAGTAGGTCAACCCTCAGCCATGTCGAGATCTATACTATGAATGGTATTTTGTGCTTCTGGACCCAAAGGGGCGGGGCCTAACGAATTTAAACCCCCAATGCTATTTTAATGGGTTTAGGGGCTTTTAGGCAAAAGGGGCGTGGCCAAAAGTATCTCAACCCTCAGCCATGTCGAGGTCTATACTATGAATGGTATTCTGGGCTTCTGGACCCAAAGGGGCGGGGCCTAACGAATTTAAACCCCCAATGCTATTTCAATAGGTTTAGGGGCTTCTAGGCAAAAGGGGCGTGGCCAAAAGTAGCTCAACCCTCAGCCATGTCGAGGTCTATACTATGAATGGTATTCTGGGCTTCTGGACCCAAAGGGGCGGGGCCTAACGAATTAAAACCCCCAATGCTATTTCAATGGGTTTAGGGGCTTCTAGGCAAAAGGGGCGTGGCCAAAAGTATGTCAACCCTCAGCCATGTCGAGGTCTATACTATGAATGGTATTCTGGGCTTCTGGAACCAAAGGGGCGGGGCCTAACGAATTTAAACCCCCAATGCTATTTCAATGGGTTTAGGGGCTTCTAGGAAAAAGGGGCGTGGCCAAAAGTATCTCAACCCTCAGCCATGTCGAGTTCTATACTATGAATGGTATCCTGGGCTTCTGGACCCAAAGGGCGGGGCCTAACGAATTTAAACCCCCAATGCTATTTCAATGGGTTTAGGGGCTTCTAGGCAAAAGGGGCGTGGCCAAAAGTAGGTCAACCCTCAGCATGTCGAGATCTATACTATGAATGGTATTTTGTGCTTCTGGACCCAAAGGGGCGGGGCCTAACGAATTTAAACCCCCAATGCTATTTTAATGGGTTTAGGGGCTTTTAGGCAAAAGGGGCGTGGCCAAAAGTATCTCAACCCTCAGCCATGTCGAGGTCTATACTATGAATGGTATTCTGGGCTTCTGGACCCAAAGGGGCGGGGCCTAACGAATTTAAACCCCCAATGCTATTTCAATAGGTTTAGGGGCTTCTAGGCAAAAGGGGCGTGGCCAAAAGTAGCTCAACCCTCAGCCATGTCGAGGTCTATACTATGAATGGTATTCTGGGCTTCTGGACCCAAAGGGGCGGGGCCTAACGAATTAAAACCCCCAATGCTATTTCAATGGGTTTAGGGGCTTCTAGGCAAAAGGGGCGTGGCCAAAAGTATGTCAACCCTCAGCCATGTCGAGGTCTATACTATGAATGGTATTCTGGGCTTCTGGAACCAAAGGGGCGGGGCCTAACGAATTTAAACCCCCAATGCTATTTCAATGGGTTTAGGGGCTTCTAGGAAAAAGGGGCGTGGCCAAAAGTATCTCAACCCTCAGCCATGTCGAGTTCTATACTATGAATGGTATTCTGGGCTTCTGGACCCAAAGGGGCGGGGCCTAACGATTTTAAACCCCCAATGCTATTTCAATGGGTTTAGGGGCTTCTAGGCAAAAGGGGCGTGGCCAAAAGTAGCTAAACCTCAGCCATGTCGAGGTCTATACTATGAATGGTATTCTGGGCTTCTGGACCCAAAGGGGCGGGGCCTAACGAATTTAAACCCCCAATGCTATTTCAATAGGTTTAGGGGCTTCTAGGCAAAAGGGGCGTGGCCAAAAGTAGCTCAACCCTCAGCCATGTCGAGTTCTATACTATGAATGGTATTCTGGGCTTCTGGACCCAAAGGGGCGGGGCCTAACGAATTTAAACCCCCAATGCTATTTCAATGGGTTTAGGGGCTTCTAGGCAAAAGGGGCGTGGCCAAAGTAGGTCAACCCTCAGCCATGTCGAGGTCTATACTATGAATGGTATTCTGGGCTTCTGGAACCAAAGGGGCGGGGCCTAACGATTTTAAACCCCCAATGCTATTTCAATTAGTTAAGGGCTTCTAGGCAAAAGGGGCGTGGCCAAAAGTATGTCAATCCTCAGCCATGTCGAGCTCTATACTATGAATGGTATTCTGGGCTTCTGGACCCAAAGGGGCGGGGCCTAACGAATTTAAACCCCCAATGCTATTTCAATGGGTTTAGGGGCTTCTAGGCAAAAGGGGCGTGGCCAAAAGTAGCTCAACCCTCAGCCATGTCGAGGTCTATACTATGAATGGTATTCTGGGTTTCTGGACCCAAAGGGGCGGGGCCTAACGATTTTAAACCCCCAATGCTATTTCAATGGGTTTAGGGGCTTCTAGGCAAAAGGGGCGTGGCCAAAAGTATGTCAACCCTCAGCCATGTCGAGGTCTATACTATGAATGGTATTCTGGGCTTCTGGACCCAAAGGGGCGGGGCCTAACGAATTTAAATCCCCAATGCTATTTCAATGGGTTTAGGGGCTTCTTGCCAAAAGGGGCGTGGCCAAAAGTATGTCAACCCTCAGCCATGTCGAGGTCTATACTATGAATGGTATTCTGGGCTTCTGGACCCAAAGGGGCGGGGCCTAACGAATTAAAACCCCCAATGCTATTTCAATGGGTTTAGGGGCTTCTAGGCAAAAGGGGCGTGGCCAAAAGTATGTCAACCCTCAGCCATGTCGAGGTCTATACTATGAATGGTATTCTGGGCTTCTGGAACCAAAGGGGCGGGGCCTAACGAATTTAAACCCCCAATGCTATTTCAATGGGTTTAGGGGCTTCTAGGAAAAAGGGGCGTGGCCAAAAGTATCTCAACCCTCAGCCATGTCGAGTTCTATACTATGAATGGTATTCTGGGCTTCTGGACCCAAAGGGGCGGGGCCTAACGAATTTAAACCCCCAATGCTATTTCAATGGGTTTAGGGGCTTCTAGGCAAAAGGGGCGTGGTCAAAAGTAGGTCAACCCTCAGCCCATGTCGAGGTCTATACTATGAATGGTATTCTGGGCTTCTGGAAACAAAGAGGCGGGGCCTAACGAATGTAAACCCCAAATGCTATTCAATGGGTTTAGGGGCTTCTAGGCAAAAGGGGCGTGGCCAAAAGTATGTCAACCCTCAGCCATGTCGAGGTCTATACTATGAATGGTATTCTGGGCTTCTGGACCCAAAGGGGCGGGGCCTAACGAATTTAAACCCCCAATGCTATTTCAATGGGTTTAGGGGCTTTTAGGCAAAAGGTGCGTGGCCAAAAGAATCTCAACCCTCAGCCATGTCGAGGTCTATACTAAGAATGGTATTCTGGGCTTCTGGACCCAAAGGGGCGGGGCCTAACGAATTTAAACCCCCAATGCTATTTCAAGGGTTTAGGGGCTTCTAGGCAAAAGGGGCGTGGCCAAAAGTAGCTCAACCCTCAGCCATGTCGAGGTCTATACTATGAATGGTATTCTGGGCTTCTGGACCCAAAGGGGCGGTGCCTAACGATTTTAAACCCCCAAAGCTATTTCAATGGGTTTAGGGGCTTCTAGGCAAAAGGGGCGTGGCAAAAAGTATGTCAACCCTCAGCCATGTCTAGGTCTATACTATGAATGGTATTCTGGGCTTCTGGACCCAAAGGGGCGGGGCCTAACGAATTTAAACCCCCAATGCTATTTTAATGGGTTTAGGGGCTTTTAGGCAAAAGGGGCGTGGCCAAAAGTATCTCAACCCTCAGCCATGTCGAGGTCTATACTATGAATGGTATTCTGGGCTTCTGGACCCAAAGGGGCGGGGCCTAACGAATTTAAACCCCCAATGCTATTTCAATAGGTTTAGGGGCTTCTAGGCAAAAGGGGCGTGGCCAAAAGTAGCTCAACCCTCAGCCATGTCGAGGTCTATACTATGAATGGTATTCTGGGCTTCTGGACCCAAAGGGGCGGGGCCTAACGAATTAAAACCCCCAATGCTATTTCAATGGGTTTAGGGGCTTCTAGGCAAAAGGGGCGTGGCCAAAAGTATGTCAACCCTCAGCCATGTCGAGGTCTATACTATGAATGGTATTCTGGGCTTCTGGAACCAAAGGGGCGGGGCCTAACGAATTTAAACCCCCAATGCTATTTCAATGGGTTTAGGGGCTTCTAGGAAAAAGGGGCGTGGCCAAAAGTATCTCAACCCTCAGCCATGTCGAGTTCTATACTATGAATGGTATTCTGGGCTTCTGGACCCAAAGGGGCGGGGCCTAACGATTTTAAACCCCCAATGCTATTTCAATAGGTTTAGGGGCTTCTAGGCAAAAGGGGCGTGGCCAAAAGTAGCTCAACCCTCAGCCATGTCGAGGTCTATACTATGAATGGTATTCTGGGCTTCTGGACCCAAAGGGGCGGGGCCTAACGAATTAAAACCCCCAATGCTATTTCAATGGGTTTAGGGGCTTCTAGGCAAAAGGGGCGTGGCCAAAAGTATGTCAACCCTCAGCCATGTCGAGGTCTATACTATGAATGGTATTCTGGGCTTCTGGAACCAAAGGGGCGGGGCCTAACGAATTTAAACCCCCAATGCTATTTCAATGGGTTTAGGGGCTTCTAGGAAAAAGGGGCGTGGCCAAAAGTATCTCAACCCTCAGCCATGTCGAGTTCTATACTATGAATGGTATCCTGGGCTTCTGGACCCAAAGGGGCGGGGCCTAACGAATTTAAACCCCCAATGCTATTTCAATGGGTTTAGGGGCTTCTAGGCAAAAGGGGCGTGGCCAAAAGTAGGTCAACCCTCAGCCATGTCGAGATCTATACTATGAATGGTATTTTGTGCTTCTGGACCCAAAGGGGCGGGGCCTAACGAATTTAAACCCCCAATGCTATTTTAATGGGTTTAGGGGCTTTTAGGCAAAAGGGGCGTGGCCAAAAGTATCTCAACCCTCAGCCATGTCGAGGTCTATACTATGAATGGTATTCTGGGCTTCTGGACCCAAAGGGGCGGGGCCTAACGAATTTAAACCCCCAATGCTATTTCAATAGGTTTAGGGGCTTCTAGGCAAAAGGGGCGTGGCCAAAAGTAGCTCAACCCTCAGCCATGTCGAGGTCTATACTATGAATGGTATTCTGGGCTTCTGGACCCAAAGGGGCGGGGCCTAACGAATTAAAACCCCCAATGCTATTTCAATGGGTTTAGGGGCTTCTAGGCAAAAGGGGCGTGGCCAAAAGTATGTCAACCCTCAGCCATGTCGAGGTCTATACTATGAATGGTATTCTGGGCTTCTGGAACCAAAGGGGCGGGGCCTAACGAATTTAAACCCCCAATGCTATTTCAATGGGTTTAGGGGCTTCTAGGAAAAAGGGGCGTGGCCAAAAGTATCTCAACCCTCAGCCATGTCGAGTTCTATACTATGAATGGTATTCTGGGCTTCTGGACCCAAAGGGGCGGGGCCTAACGATTTTAAACCCCCAATGCTATTTCAATGGGTTTAGGGGCTTCTAGGCAAAAGGGGCGTGGCCAAAAGTAGCTAAACCCTCAGCCATGTCGAGGTCTATACTATGAATGGTATTCTGGGCTTCTGGACCCAAAGGGGCGGGGCCTAACGAATTTAAACCCCCAATGCTATTTCAATAGGTTTAGGGGCTTCTAGGCAAAAGGGGCGTGGCCAAAAGTAGCTCAACCCTCAGCCATGTCGAGTTCTATACTATGAATGGTATTCTGGGCTTCTGGACCCAAAGGGGCGGGGCCTAACGAATTTAAACCCCCAATGCTATTTCAATGGGTTTAGGGGCTTCTAGGCAAAAGGGGCGTGGCCAAAAGTAGGTCAACCCTCAGCCATGTCGAGGTCTATACTATGAATGGTATTCTGGGCTTCTGGAACCAAAGGGGCGGGGCCTAACGATTTTAAACCCCCAATGTTATTTCAATTAGTTTAAGGGCTTCTAGGCAAAAGGGGCGTGGCCAAAAGTATGTCAATCCTCAGCCATGTCGAGCTCTATACTATGAATGGTATTCTGGGCTTCTGGACCCAAAGGGGCGGGGCCTAACGAATTTAAACCCCCAATGCTATTTCAATGGGTTTAGGGGCTTCTAGGCAAAAGGGGCGTGGCCAAAAGTAGCTCAACCCTCAGCCATGTCGAGGTCTATACTATGAATGGTATTCTGGGTTTCTGGACCCAAAGGGGCGGGGCCTAACGATTTTAAACCCCCAATGCTATTTCAATGGGTTTAGGGGCTTCTAGGCAAAAGGGGCGTGGCCAAAAGTATGTCAACCCTCAGCCATGTCGAGGTCTATACTATGAATGGTATTCTGGGCTTCTGGACCCAAAGGGGCGGGGCCTAACGAATTTAAATCCCCAATGCTATTTCAATGGGTTTAGGGGCTTCTTGCCAAAAGGGGCGTGGCCAAAAGTATGTCAACCCTCAGCCATGTCGAGGTCTATACTATGAATGGTATTCTGGGCTTCTGGACCCAAAGGGGCGGGGCCTAACGAATTAAAACCCCCAATGCTATTTCAATGGGTTTAGGGGCTTCTAGGCAAAAGGGGCGTGGCCAAAAGTATGTCAACCCTCAGCCATGTCGAGGTCTATACTATGAATGGTATTCTGGGCTTCTGGAACCAAAGGGGCGGGGCCTAACGAATTTAAACCCCCAATGCTATTTCAATGGGTTTAGGGGCTTCTAGGAAAAAGGGGCGTGGCCAAAAGTATCTCAACCCTCAGCCATGTCGAGTTCTATACTATGAATGGTATTCTGGGCTTCTGGACCCAAAGGGGCGGGGCCTAACGAATTTAAACCCCCAATGCTATTTCAATGGGTTTAGGGGCTTCTAGGCAAAAGGGGCGTGGTCAAAAGTAGGTCAACCCTCAGCCATGTCGAGGTCTATACTATGAATGGTATTCTGGGCTTCTGGAAACAAAGAGGCGGGGCCTAACGAATGTAAACCCCAAATGCTATTTCAATGGGTTTAGGGGCTTCTAGGCAAAAGGGGCGTGGCCAAAAGTATGTCAACCCTCAGCCATGTCGAGGTCTATACTATGAATGGTATTCTGGGCTTCTGGACCCAAAGGGGCGGGGCCTAACGAATTTAAACCCCCAATGCTATTTCAATGGGTTTAGGGGCTTTTAGGCAAAAGGTGCGTGGCCAAAAGAATCTCAACCCTCAGCCATGTCGAGGTCTATACTAAGAATGGTATTCTGGGCTTCTGGACCCAAAGGGGCGGGGCCTAACGAATTTAAACCCCCAATGCTATTTCAAGGGTTTAGGGGCTTCTAGGCAAAAGGGGCGTGGCCAAAAGTAGCTCAACCCTCAGCCATGTCGAGGTCTATACTATGAATGGTATTCTGGGCTTCTGGACCCAAAGGGGCGGTGCCTAACGATTTTAAACCCCCAAAGCTATTTCAATGGGTTTAGGGGCTTCTAGGCAAAAGGGGCGTGGCAAAAAGTATGTCAACCCTCAGCCATGTCTAGGTCTATACTATGAATGGTATTCTGGGCTTCTGGACCCAAAGGGGCGGGGCCTAACGAATTTAAACCCCCAATGCTATTTTAATGGGTTTAGGGGCTTTTAGGCAAAAGGGGCGTGGCCAAAAGTATCTCAACCCTCAGCCATGTCGAGGTCTATACTATGAATGGTATTCTGGGCTTCTGGACCCAAAGGGGCGGGGCCTAACGAATTTAAACCCCCAATGCTATTTCAATAGGTTTAGGGGCTTCTAGGCAAAAGGGGCGTGGCCAAAAGTAGCTCAACCCTCAGCCATGTCGAGGTCTATACTATGAATGGTATTCTGGGCTTCTGGACCCAAAGGGGCGGGGCCTAACGAATTAAAACCCCCAATGCTATTTCAATGGGTTTAGGGGCTTCTAGGCAAAAGGGGCGTGGCCAAAAGTATGTCAACCCTCAGCCATGTCGAGGTCTATACTATGAATGGTATTCTGGGCTTCTGGAACCAAAGGGGCGGGGCCTAACGAATTTAAACCCCCAATGCTATTTCAATGGGTTTAGGGGCTTCTAGGAAAAAGGGGCGTGGCCAAAAGTATCTCAACCCTCAGCCATGTCGAGTTCTATACTATGAATGGTATTCTGGGCTTCTGGACCCAAAGGGGCGGGGCCTAACGATTTTAAACCCCCAATGCTATTTCAATGGGTTTAGGGGCTTCTAGGCAAAAGGGGCGTGGCCAAAAGTAGCTAAACCCTCAGCCATGTCGAGGTCTATACTATGAATGGTATTCTGGGCTTCTGGACCCAAAGGGGCGGGGCCTAACGAATTTAAACCCCCAATGCTATTTCAATAGGTTTAGGGGCTTCTAGGCAAAAGGGGCGTGGCCAAAAGTAGCTCAACCCTCAGCCATGTCGAGTTCTATACTATGAATGGTATTCTGGGCTTCTGGACCCAAAGGGGCGGGGCCTAACGAATTTAAACCCCCAATGCTATTTCAATGGGTTTAGGGGCTTCTAGGCAAAAGGGGCGTGGCCAAAAGTAGGTCAACCCTCAGCCATGTCGAGGTCTATACTATGAATGGTATTCTGGGCTTCTGGAACCAAAGGGGCGGGGCCTAACGATTTTAAACCCCCAATGCTATTTCAATTAGTTTAAGGGCTTCTAGGCAAAAGGGGCGTGGCCAAAAGTATGTCAATCCTCAGCCATGTCGAGCTCTATACTATGAATGGTATTCTGGGCTTCTGGACCCAAAGGGGCGGGGCCTAACGAATTTAAACCCCCAATGCTATTTCAATGGGTTTAGGGGCTTCTAGGCAAAAGGGGCGTGGCCAAAAGTAGCTCAACCCTCAGCCATGTCGAGGTCTATACTATGAATGGTATTCTGGGTTTCTGGACCCAAAGGGGCGGGGCCTAACGATTTTAAACCCCCAATGCTATTTCAATGGGTTTAGGGGCTTCTAGGCAAAAGGGGCGTGGCCAAAAGTATGTCAACCCTCAGCCATGTCGAGGTCTATACTATGAATGGTATTCTGGGCTTCTGGACCCAAAGGGGCGGGGCCTAACGAATTTAAATCCCCAATGCTATTTCAATGGGTTTAGGGGCTTCTTGCCAAAAGGGGCGTGGCCAAAAGTATGTCAACCCTCAGCCATGTCGAGGTCTATACTATGAATGGTATTCTGGGCTTCTGGACCCAAAGGGGCGGGGCCTAACGAATTAAAACCCCCAATGCTATTTCAATGGGTTTAGGGGCTTCTAGGCAAAAGGGGCGTGGCCAAAAGTATGTCAACCCTCAGCCATGTCGAGGTCTATACTATGAATGGTATTCTGGGCTTCTGGAACCAAAGGGGCGGGGCCTAACGAATTTAAACCCCCAATGCTATTTCAATGGGTTTAGGGGCTTCTAGGAAAAAGGGGCGTGGCCAAAAGTATCTCAACCCTCAGCCATGTCGAGTTCTATACTATGAATGGTATTCTGGGCTTCTGGACCCAAAGGGGCGGGGCCTAACGAATTTAAACCCCCAATGCTATTTCAATGGGTTTAGGGGCTTCTAGGCAAAAGGGGCGTGGTCAAAAGTAGGTCAACCCTCAGCCATGTCGAGGTCTATACTATGAATGGTATTCTGGGCTTCTGGAAACAAAGAGGCGGGGCCTAACGAATGTAAACCCCAAATGCTATTTCAATGGGTTTAGGGGCTTCTAGGCAAAAGGGGCGTGGCCAAAAGTATGTCAACCCTCAGCCATGTCGAGGTCTATACTATGAATGGTATTCTGGGCTTCTGGACCCAAAGGGGCGGGGCCTAACGAATTTAAACCCCCAATGCTATTTCAATGGGTTTAGGGGCTTTTAGGCAAAAGGTGCGTGGCCAAAAGAATCTCAACCCTCAGCCATGTCGAGGTCTATACTATGAATGGTATTCTGGGCTTCTGGACCCAAAGGGGCGGGGCCTAACGAATTTAAACCCCCAATGCTATTTCAAGGGTTTAGGGGCTTCTAGGCAAAAGGGGCGTGGCCAAAAGTAGCTCAACCCTCAGCCATGTCGAGGTCTATACTATGAATGGTATTCTGGGCTTCTGGACCCAAAGGGGCGGTGCCTAACGATTTTAAACCCCCAAAGCTATTTCAATGGGTTTAGGGGCTTCTAGGCAAAAGGGGCGTGGCAAAAAGTATGTCAACCCTCAGCCATGTCTAGGTCTATACTATGAATGGTATTCTGGGCTTCTGGACCCAAAGGGGCGGGGCCTAACGAATTTAAACCCCCAATGCTATTTCAATGGGTTTAGGGGCTTTTAGGCAAAAGTGGCGTGGCCAAAAGTATCTCAACCCTCAGCCATGTCGAGGTCTATACTATGAATGGTATTCTGGGCTTCTGGACCCAAAGGGAGGGGCCTAACGAATTTAAACCACCAATGCTATTTCAATGGGTTTAGGGGCTTCTAGGAAAAAGGGGCGTGGCCAAAAGTATCTCAACCCTCAGCCATGTCGAGTTCTATACTATGAATGGTATCCTGGGCTTCTGGACCCAAAGGGGCGGGGCCTAACGAATTTAAACCCCCAATGCTATTTCAATGGGTTTAGGGGCTTCTAGGCAAAAGGGGCGTGGCCAAAAGTAGGTCAACCCTCAGCCATGTCGAGATCTATACTATGAATGGTATTTTGTGCTTCTGGACCCAAAGGGGCGGGGCCTAACGAATTTAAACCCCCAATGCTATTTTAATGGGTTTAGGGGCTTTTAGGCAAAAGGGGCGTGGCCAAAAGTATCTCAACCCTCAGCCATGTCGAGGTCTATACTATGAATGGTATTCTGGGCTTCTGGACCCAAAGGGGCGGGGCCTAACGAATTTAAACCCCCAATGCTATTTCAATAGGTTTAGGGGCTTCTAGGCAAAAGGGGCGTGGCCAAAAGTAGCTCAACCCTCAGCCATGTCGAGGTCTATACTATGAATGGTATTCTGGGCTTCTGGACCCAAAGGGGCGGGGCCTAACGAATTAAAACCCCCAATGCTATTTCAATGGGTTTAGGGGCTTCTAGGCAAAAGGGGCGTGGCCAAAAGTATGTCAACCCTCAGCCATGTCGAGGTCTATACTATGAATGGTATTCTGGGCTTCTGGAACCAAAGGGGCGGGGCCTAACGAATTTAAACCCCCAATGCTATTTCAATGGGTTTAGGGGCTTCTAGGAAAAAGGGGCGTGGCCAAAAGTATCTCAACCCTCAGCCATGTCGAGTTCTATACTATGAATGGTATTCTGGGCTTCTGGACCCAAAGGGGCGGGGCCTAACGATTTTAAACCCCCAATGCTATTTCAATGGGTTTAGGGGCTTCTAGGCAAAAGGGGCGTGGCCAAAAGTAGCTAAACCCTCAGCCATGTCGAGGTCTATACTATGAATGGTATTCTGGGCTTCTGGACCCAAAGGGGCGGGGCCTAACGAATTTAAACCCCCAATGCTATTTCAATAGGTTTAGGGGCTTCTAGGCAAAAGGGGCGTGGCCAAAAGTAGCTCAACCCTCAGCCATGTCGAGTTCTATACTATGAATGGTATTCTGGGCTTCTGGACCCAAAGGGGCGGGGCCTAACGAATTTAAACCCCCAATGCTATTTCAATGGGTTTAGGGGCTTCTAGGCAAAAGGGGCGTGGCCAAAAGTAGGTCAACCCTCAGCCATGTCGAGGTCTATACTATGAATGGTATTCTGGGCTTCTGGAACCAAAGGGGCGGGGCCTAACGATTTTAAACCCCCAATGTTATTTCAATTAGTTTAAGGGCTTCTAGGCAAAAGGGGCGTGGCCAAAAGTATGTCAATCCTCAGCCATGTCGAGCTCTATACTATGAATGGTATTCTGGGCTTCTGGACCCAAAGGGGCGGGGCCTAACGAATTTAAACCCCCAATGCTATTTCAATGGGTTTAGGGGCTTCTAGGCAAAAGGGGCGTGGCCAAAAGTAGCTCAACCCTCAGCCATGTCGAGGTCTATACTATGAATGGTATTCTGGGTTTCTGGACCCAAAGGGGCGGGGCCTAACGATTTTAAACCCCCAATGCTATTTCAATGGGTTTAGGGGCTTCTAGGCAAAAGGGGCGTGGCCAAAAGTATGTCAACCCTCAGCCATGTCGAGGTCTATACTATGAATGGTATTCTGGGCTTCTGGACCCAAAGGGGCGGGGCCTAACGAATTTAAATCCCCAATGCTATTTCAATGGGTTTAGGGGCTTCTTGCCAAAAGGGGCGTGGCCAAAAGTATGTCAACCCTCAGCCATGTCGAGGTCTATACTATGAATGGTATTCTGGGCTTCTGGACCCAAAGGGGCGGGGCCTAACGAATTAAAACCCCCAATGCTATTTCAATGGGTTTAGGGGCTTCTAGGCAAAAGGGGCGTGGCCAAAAGTATGTCAACCCTCAGCCATGTCGAGGTCTATACTATGAATGGTATTCTGGGCTTCTGGAACCAAAGGGGCGGGGCCTAACGAATTTAAACCCCCAATGCTATTTCAATGGGTTTAGGGGCTTCTAGGAAAAAGGGGCGTGGCCAAAAGTATCTCAACCCTCAGCCATGTCGAGTTCTATACTATGAATGGTATTCTGGGCTTCTGGACCCAAAGGGGCGGGGCCTAACGAATTTAAACCCCCAATGCTATTTCAATGGGTTTAGGGGCTTCTAGGCAAAAGGGGCGTGGTCAAAAGTAGGTCAACCCTCAGCCATGTCGAGGTCTATACTATGAATGGTATTCTGGGCTTCTGGAAACAAAGAGGCGGGGCCTAACGAATGTAAACCCCAAATGCTATTTCAATGGGTTTAGGGGCTTCTAGGCAAAAGGGGCGTGGCCAAAAGTATGTCAACCCTCAGCCATGTCGAGGTCTATACTATGAATGGTATTCTGGGCTTCTGGACCCAAAGGGGCGGGGCCTAACGAATTTAAACCCCCAATGCTATTTCAATGGGTTTAGGGGCTTTTAGGCAAAAGGTGCGTGGCCAAAAGAATCTCAACCCTCAGCCATGTCGAGGTCTATACTAAGAATGGTATTCTGGGCTTCTGGACCCAAAGGGGCGGGGCCTAACGAATTTAAACCCCCAATGCTATTTCAAGGGTTTAGGGGCTTCTAGGCAAAAGGGGCGTGGCCAAAAGTAGCTCAACCCTCAGCCATGTCGAGGTCTATACTATGAATGGTATTCTGGGCTTCTGGACCCAAAGGGGCGGTGCCTAACGATTTTAAACCCCCAAAGCTATTTCAATGGGTTTAGGGGCTTCTAGGCAAAAGGGGCGTGGCAAAAAGTATGTCAACCCTCAGCCATGTCTAGGTCTATACTATGAATGGTATTCTGGGCTTCTGGACCCAAAGGGGCGGGGCCTAACGAATTTAAACCCCCAATGCTATTTTAATGGGTTTAGGGGCTTTTAGGCAAAAGGGGCGTGGCCAAAAGTATCTCAACCCTCAGCCATGTCGAGGTCTATACTATGAATGGTATTCTGGGCTTCTGGACCCAAAGGGGCGGGGCCTAACGAATTTAAACCCCCAATGCTATTTCAATAGGTTTAGGGGCTTCTAGGCAAAAGGGGCGTGGCCAAAAGTAGCTCAACCCTCAGCCATGTCGAGGTCTATACTATGAATGGTATTCTGGGCTTCTGGACCCAAAGGGGCGGGGCCTAACGAATTAAAACCCCCAATGCTATTTCAATGGGTTTAGGGGCTTCTAGGCAAAAGGGGCGTGGCCAAAAGTATGTCAACCCTCAGCCATGTCGAGGTCTATACTATGAATGGTATTCTGGGCTTCTGGAACCAAAGGGGCGGGGCCTAACGAATTTAAACCCCCAATGCTATTTCAATGGGTTTAGGGGCTTCTAGGAAAAAGGGGCGTGGCCAAAAGTATCTCAACCCTCAGCCATGTCGAGTTCTATACTATGAATGGTATTCTGGGCTTCTGGACCCAAAGGGGCGGGGCCTAACGATTTTAAACCCCCAATGCTATTTCAATGGGTTTAGGGGCTTCTAGGCAAAAGGGGCGTGGCCAAAAGTAGCTAAACCCTCAGCCATGTCGAGGTCTATACTATGAATGGTATTCTGGGCTTCTGGACCCAAAGGGGCGGGGCCTAACGAATTTAAACCCCCAATGCTATTTCAATAGGTTTAGGGGCTTCTAGGCAAAAGGGGCGTGGCCAAAAGTAGCTCAACCCTCAGCCATGTCGAGTTCTATACTATGAATGGTATTCTGGGCTTCTGGACCCAAAGGGGCGGGGCCTAACGAATTTAAACCCCCAATGCTATTTCAATGGGTTTAGGGGCTTCTAGGCAAAAGGGGCGTGGCCAAAAGTAGGTCAACCCTCAGCCATGTCGAGGTCTATACTATGAATGGTATTCTGGGCTTCTGGAACCAAAGGGGCGGGGCCTAACGATTTTAAACCCCCAATGCTATTTCAATTAGTTTAAGGGCTTCTAGGCAAAAGGGGCGTGGCCAAAAGTATGTCAATCCTCAGCCATGTCGAGCTCTATACTATGAATGGTATTCTGGGCTTCTGGACCCAAAGGGGCGGGGCCTAACGAATTTAAACCCCCAATGCTATTTCAATGGGTTTAGGGGCTTCTAGGCAAAAGGGGCGTGGCCAAAAGTAGCTCAACCCTCAGCCATGTCGAGGTCTATACTATGAATGGTATTCTGGGTTTCTGGACCCAAAGGGGCGGGGCCTAACGATTTTAAACCCCCAATGCTATTTCAATGGGTTTAGGGGCTTCTAGGCAAAAGGGGCGTGGCCAAAAGTATGTCAACCCTCAGCCATGTCGAGGTCTATACTATGAATGGTATTCTGGGCTTCTGGACCCAAAGGGGCGGGGCCTAACGAATTTAAATCCCCAATGCTATTTCAATGGGTTTAGGGGCTTCTTGCCAAAAGGGGAGTGGCCAAAAGTATGTCAACCCTCAGCCATGTCGAGGTCTATACTATGAATGGTATTCTGGGCTTCTGGACCCAAAGGGGCGGGGCCTAACGAATTAAAACCCCCAATGCTATTTCAATGGGTTTAGGGGCTTCTAGGCAAAAGGGGCGTGGCCAAAAGTATGTCAACCCTCAGCCATGTCGAGGTCTATACTATGAATGGTATTCTGGGCTTCTGGAACCAAAGGGGCGGGGCCTAACGAATTTAAACCCCCAATGCTATTTCAATGGGTTTAGGGGCTTCTAGGAAAAAGGGGCGTGGCCAAAAGTATCTCAACCCTCAGCCATGTCGAGTTCTATACTATGAATGGTATTCTGGGCTTCTGGACCCAAAGGGGCGGGGCCTAACGAATTTAAACCCCCAATGCTATTTCAATGGGTTTAGGGGCTTCTAGGCAAAAGGGGCGTGGTCAAAAGTAGGTCAACCCTCAGCCATGTCGAGGTCTATACTATGAATGGTATTCTGGGCTTCTGGAAACAAAGAGGCGGGGCCTAACGAATGTAAACCCCAAATGCTATTTCAATGGGTTTAGGGGCTTCTAGGCAAAAGGGGCGTGGCCAAAAGTATGTCAACCCTCAGCCATGTCGAGGTCTATACTATGAATGGTATTCTGGGCTTCTGGACCCAAAGGGGCGGGGCCTAACGAATTTAAACCCCCAATGCTATTTCAATGGGTTTAGGGGCTTTTAGGCAAAAGGTGCGTGGCCAAAAGAATCTCAACCCTCAGCCATGTCGAGGTCTATACTATGAATGGTATTCTGGGCTTCTGGACCCAAAGGGGCGGGGCCTAACGAATTTAAACCCCCAATGCTATTTCAAGGGTTTAGGGGCTTCTAGGCAAAAGGGGCGTGGCCAAAAGTAGCTCAACCCTCAGCCATGTCGAGGTCTATACTATGAATGGTATTCTGGGCTTCTGGACCCAAAGGGGCGGTGCCTAACGATTTTAAACCCCCAAAGCTATTTCAATGGGTTTAGGGGCTTCTAGGCAAAAGGGGCGTGGCAAAAAGTATGTCAACCCTCAGCCATGTCTAGGTCTATACTATGAATGGTATTCTGGGCTTCTGGACCCAAAGGGGCGGGGCCTAACGAATTTAAACCCCCAATGCTATTTCAATGGGTTTAGGGGCTTTTAGGCAAAAGGGGCGTGGCCAAAAGTATCTCAACCCTCAGCCATGTCGAGGTCTATACTATGAATGGTATTCTGGGCTTCTGGACCCAAAGGGAGGGGCCTAACGAATTTAAACCACCAATGCTATTTCAATGGGTTTAGGGGCTTCTAGGAAAAAGGGGCGTGGCCAAAAGTATCTCAACCCTCAGCCATGTCGAGTTCTATACTATGAATGGTATCCTGGGCTTCTGGACCCAAAGGGGCGGGGCCTAACGAATTTAAACCCCCAATGCTATTTCAATGGGTTTAGGGGCTTCTAGGCAAAAGGGGCGTGGCCAAAAGTAGGTCAACCCTCAGCCATGTCGAGATCTATACTATGAATGGTATTTTGTGCTTCTGGACCCAAAGGGGCGGGGCCTAACGAATTTAAACCCCCAATGCTATTTTAATGGGTTTAGGGGCTTTTAGGCAAAAGGGGCGTGGCCAAAAGTATCTCAACCCTCAGCCATGTCGAGGTCTATACTATGAATGGTATTCTGGGCTTCTGGACCCAAAGGGGCGGGGCCTAACGAATTTAAACCCCCAATGCTATTTCAATAGGTTTAGGGGCTTCTAGGCAAAAGGGGCGTGGCCAAAAGTATCTCAACCCTCAGCCATGTCGAGTTCTATACTATGAATGGTATTCTGGGCTTCTGGACCCAAAGGGGCGGGGCCTAACGATTTTAAACCCCCAATGTTATTTCAATGGGTTTAGGGGCTTCTAGGCAAAAGGGGCGTGGCCAAAAGTATGTCAACCCTCAGCCATGTCGAGATCTATACTATGAATGGTATTCTGGGCTTCTGGACCCAAAGGAGAGGGCCTAACGAATTTAAACCCCCAATGCTATTTCAATGGGTTTAGGGCCTTCTAGGCGAAAGGGGCGTGGTCAAAAGTAGGTCAACCCTCAGCCATGTCGAGGTCTATACTATGAATGGTATTCTGGGCTTCTGGAAACAAAGAGGCGGGGCCTAACGAATGTAAACCCCAAATGCTATTTCAATGGGTTTAGGGGCTTCTAGGCAAAAGGGGCGTGGCCAAAAGTATGTCAACCCTCAGCCATGTCGAGGTCTATACTATGAATGGTATTCTGGGCTTCTGGACCCAAAGGGGCGGGGCCTAACGATCTTAAACCTCCGATGCTATTTCAATGGGTTTAGGGGCTTCTAGGCAAAAGGGGCGTGGCCAAAAGAATCTCAACCCTCAGCCATGTCGAGGTCTATACTATGAATGGTATTCTGGGCTTCTGGACCCAAAGGGGCGGGGCCTAACGAATTAAAACCCCCAGTGCTATTTCAATGGGTTTAGGGGCTTCTAGGCAAAAGGGGCGTGGCCAAAAGTATGTCAACCCTCAGCCATGTCGAGGTCTATACTATGAATGGTATTCTGGGCTTCTGGAACCAAAGGGGCGGGGCCTAACGAATTTAAACCCCCAATGCTATTTCAATGGGTTTAGGGGCTTCTAGGAAAAAGGGGCGTGGCCAAAAGTATCTCAACCCTCAGCCATGTCGAGTTCTATACTATGAATGGTATTCTGGGCTTCTGGACCCAAAGGGGCGGGGCCTAACGATTTTAAACCCCCAATGCTATTTCAATGGGTTTAGGGGCTTCTAGGCAAAAGGGGCGTGGCCAAAAGTAGCTAAACCCTCAGCCATGTCGAGGTCTATACTATGAATGGTATTCTGGGCTTCTGGACCCAAAGGGGTGGGGCCTAACGAATTTAAACCCCCAATGCTATTTCAATAGGTTTAGGGGCTTCTAGGCAAAAGGGGCGTGGCCAAAAGTAGCTCAACCCTCAGCCATGTCGAGTTCTATACTATGAATGGTATTCTGGGCTTCTGGACCCAAAGGGGCGGGGCCTAACGAATTTAAACCCCCAATGCTATTTCAATGGGTTTAGGGGCTTCTAGGCAAAAGGGGCGTGGCCAAAAGTAGGTCAACCCTCAGCCATGTCGAGGTCTATACTATGAATGGTATTCTGGGCTTCTGGAACCAAAGGGGCGGGGCCTAACGATTTTAAACCCCCAATGCTATTTCAATTAGTTTAAGGGCTTCTAGGCAAAAGGGGCGTGGCCAAAAGTATGTCAATCCTCAGCCATGTCGAGCTCTATACTATGAATGGTATTCTGGGCTTCTGGACCCAAAGGGGCGGGGCCTAACGAATTTAAACCCCCAATGCTATTTCAATGGGTTTAGGGGCTTCTAGGCAAAAGGGGCGTGGCCAAAAGTAGCTCAACCCTCAGCCATGTCGAGGTCTATACTATGAATGGTATTCTGGGTTTCTGGACCCAAAGGGGCGGGGCCTAACGATTTTAAACCCCCAATGCTATTTCAATGGGTTTAGGGGCTTCTAGGCAAAAGGGGCGTGGCCAAAAGTATGTCAACCCTCAGCCATGTCGAGGTCTATACTATGAATGGTATTCTGGGCTTCTGGACCCAAAGGGGCGGGGCCTAACGAATTTAAACCCCCAATGCTATTTCAATGGGTTTAGGGGCTTCTAGGCAAAATGGGCGTGGCCAAAAGTATGTCAACCCTCAGCCATGTCGAGTTCTATACTATGAATGGTATTCTGGGCTTCTGGACCCAAAGGGGCGGGGCCTAACGATCTTAAACCTCCAATGCAATTTCAATGGGTTTAGGGGCTTCTAGGCAAAAGGGGCGTGGCCAAAAGTAGCTCAACCCTCAGCCATGTCGAGGTCTATACTATGAATGGTATTCTGGGCTTCTGGACCCAAAGGGGCGGGGCCTAACGATCTTAAACCCCCAATGCTATTTCAATGGGTTTAGGGGCTTCTAGGCAAAAGGGGCGTGGCCAAAAGTAGCTCAACCCTCAGCCATGTCGAGGTCTATACTATGAATGGTATTCTGGGCTTCTGGACCCAAAGGGGCGGGGCCTAACGATCTTAAACCTCCGATGCTATTTCAATGGGTTTAGGGGCTTCTAGGCAAAAGGGGCGTGGCCAAAAGTATGTTAACCCTCAGCCATGTCGAGTTCTATACTATGAATGGTATTCTGGGCTTCTGGACCCAAAGGGGCGGGGCCTAACGATCTTAAACCTCCAATGCTATTTCAATGGGTTTAGGGGCTTCTAGGCAAAAGGGGCGTGGCCAAAAGTAGCTCAACCCTCAGCCATGTCGAGGTCTATACTATGAATGGTATTCTGGGCTTCTGGACCCAAAGGGGCGGGGCCTAACGATCTTAAACCTCCAATGCTATTTCAATGGGTTTAGGGGCTTCTAGGCAAAAGGGGCGTAGCCAAAAGAAGCTCAACCCTCAGCCATGTCGAGGTCTATACTATGAATGGTATTCTGGGCTTCTGGACCCAAAGGGGCGGGGCCTAACGAATTTAAACCCCCAATGCTATTTCAATGGGTTTAGGGGCTTCTAGGCAAAAGGGGCGTGGCCAAAAGTATGTCAACCCTCAGCCATGTCGAGGTCTATACTATGAATGGTATTCTGGGTTTCTGGACCCAAAGGGGCGGGGCCTAACGATTTTAAACCCCCAATGCTATTTCAATGGGTTTAGGGGCTTCTAGGCAAAAGAGGCGTCGCCAAAAGTATGTCAACCCTCAGCCATGTCGAGGTCTATACTATAAATGGTATTCTGGGCTTCTGGACCCAAAGGGGCGGGGCCTAACGAATTTAAACCCCCAATGCTATTTCAATGGGTTTAGGGGCTTCTAGGCAAAATGGGCGTGGCCAAAAGTATGTCAACCCTCAGCCATGTCGAGTTCTATACTATGAATGGTATTCTGGGCTTCTGGACCCAAAGGGGCGGGGCCTAACGATCTTAAACCTCCAATGCAATTTCAATGGGTTTAGGGGCTTCTAGGCAAAAGGGGCGTGGCCAAAAGTATGTCAACCCTCAGCCATGTCGAGATCTATACTATGAATGGTATTCTGGGTCTGGACCCAAAGGAGAGGGCTTAACGAATTTAAACCCCCAATGCTATTTCAATAGGTTTAGGGGCTTCTAGGCAAAAGGGGCGTGGCCAAAAGTAGCTCAACCCTCAGCCATGTCGAGGTCTATACTATGAATGGTATTATGGGCTTCTGGACCCAAAGGGGCGGGGCCTAACGAATTTAAACCCCCAATGTTATTTCAATGGGTTTAGGGGCTTCTAGGCAAAAGGGGCGTGGCCAAAAGTAGGTCAACCCTCAGCCATGTCGAGATCTATACTATGAATGGTATTCTGGGTCTGGACCCAAAGGAGAGGGCTTAATGAATTTAAACCCCCAATGCTATTTCAATAGGTTTAGGGGCTTCTAGGCAAAAGGGGCGTGGCCAAAAGTAGCTCAACCCTCAGCCATGTCGAGGTCTATACTATGAATGGTATTATGGGCTTCTGGACCCAAAGGGGCGGGGCCTAACGAATTTAAACCCCCAATGCTATTTCAATGGGTTTAGGGGCTTCTAGGCAAAAGGGGCGTGGTCAAAAGTAGGTCAACCCTCAGCCATGTCGAGGTCTATACTATGAATGGTATTCTGGGCTTCTGGAAACAAAGAGGCGGGGCCTAACGAATGTAAACCCCAAATGCTATTTCAATGGGTTTAGGGGCTTCTAGGCAAAAGGGGCGTGGCCAAAAGTATGTCAACCCTCAGCCATGTCGAGGTCTATACTATGAATGGTATTCTGGGCTTCTGGACCCAAAGGGGCGGGGCCTAACGAATTTAAACCCCCAATGCTATTTCAATGGGTTTAGGGGCTTTTAGGCAAAAGGTGCGTGGCCAAAAGAATCTCAACCCTCAGCCATGTCGAGGTCTATACTATGAATGGTATTCTGGGCTTCTGGACCCAAAGGGGCGGGGCCTAACGAATTTAAACCCCCAATGCTATTTCAAGGGTTTAGGGGCTTCTAGGCAAAAGGGGCGTGGCCAAAAGTAGCTCAACCCTCAGCCATGTCGAGGTCTATACTATGAATGGTATTCTGGGCTTCTGGACCCAAAGGGGCGGTGCCTAACGATTTTAAACCCCCAAAGCTATTTCAATGGGTTTAGGGGCTTCTAGGCAAAAGGGGCGTGGCAAAAAGTATGTCAACCCTCAGCCATGTCTAGGTCTATACTATGAATGGTATTCTGGGCTTCTGGACCCAAAGGGGCGGGGCCTAACGAATTTAAACCCCCAATGCTATTTCAATGGGTTTAGGGGCTTTTAGGCAAAAGGGGCGTGGCCAAAAGTATCTCAACCCTCAGCCATGTCGAGGTCTATACTATGAATGGTATTCTGGGCTTCTGGACCCAAAGGGAGGGGCCTAACGAATTTAAACCACCAATGCTATTTCAATGGGTTTAGGGGCTTCTAGGAAAAAGGGGCGTGGCCAAAAGTATCTCAACCCTCAGCCATGTCGAGTTCTATACTATGAATGGTATCCTGGGCTTCTGGACCCAAAGGGGCGGGGCCTAACGAATTTAAACCCCCAATGCTATTTCAATGGGTTTAGGGGCTTCTAGGCAAAAGGGGCGTGGCCAAAAGTAGGTCAACCCTCAGCCATGTCGAGATCTATACTATGAATGGTATTTTGTGCTTCTGGACCCAAAGGGGCGGGGCCTAACGAATTTAAACCCCCAATGCTATTTTAATGGGTTTAGGGGCTTTTAGGCAAAAGGGGCGTGGCCAAAAGTATCTCAACCCTCAGCCATGTCGAGGTCTATACTATGAATGGTATTCTGGGCTTCTGGACCCAAAGGGGCGGGGCCTAACGAATTTAAACCCCCAATGCTATTTCAATAGGTTTAGGGGCTTCTAGGCAAAAGGGGCGTGGCCAAAAGTAGCTCAACCCTCAGCCATGTCGAGGTCTATACTATGAATGGTATTCTGGGCTTCTGGACCCAAAGGGGCGGGGCCTAACGAATTAAAACCCCCAATGCTATTTCAATGGGTTTAGGGGCTTCTAGGCAAAAGGGGCGTGGCCAAAAGTATGTCAACCCTCAGCCATGTCGAGGTCTATACTATGAATGGTATTCTGGGCTTCTGGAACCAAAGGGGCGGGGCCTAACGAATTTAAACCCCCAATGCTATTTCAATGGGTTTAGGGGCTTCTAGGAAAAAGGGGCGTGGCCAAAAGTATCTCAACCCTCAGCCATGTCGAGTTCTATACTATGAATGGTATTCTGGGCTTCTGGACCCAAAGGGGCGGGGCCTAACGATTTTAAACCCCCAATGCTATTTCAATGGGTTTAGGGGCTTCTAGGCAAAAGGGGCGTGGCCAAAAGTAGCTAAACCCTCAGCCATGTCGAGGTCTATACTATGAATGGTATTCTGGGCTTCTGGACCCAAAGGGGCGGGGCCTAACGAATTTAAACCCCCAATGCTATTTCAATGGGTTTAGGGGCTTTTAGGCAAAAGGTGCGTGGCCAAAAGAATCTCAACCCTCAGCCATGTCGAGGTCTATACTATGAATGGTATTCTGGGCTTCTGGACCCAAAGGGGCGGGGCCTAACGAATTTAAACCCCCAATGCTATTTCAAGGGTTTAGGGGCTTCTAGGCAAAAGGGGCGTGGCCAAAAGTAGCTCAACCCTCAGCCATGTCGAGGTCTATACTATGAATGGTATTCTGGGCTTCTGGACCCAAAGGGGCGGTGCCTAACGATTTTAAACCCCCAAAGCTATTTCAATGGGTTTAGGGGCTTCTAGGCAAAAGGGGCGTGGCAAAAAGTATGTCAACCCTCAGCCATGTCTAGGTCTATACTATGAATGGTATTCTGGGCTTCTGGACCCAAAGGGGCGGGGCCTAACGAATTTAAACCCCCAATGCTATTTCAATGGGTTTAGGGGCTTTTAGGCAAAAGGGGCGTGGCCAAAAGTATCTCAACCCTCAGCCATGTCGAGGTCTATACTATGAATGGTATTCTGGGCTTCTGGACCCAAAGGGAGGGGCCTAACGAATTTAAACCACCAATGCTATTTCAATGGGTTTAGGGGCTTCTAGGAAAAAGGGGCGTGGCCAAAAGTATCTCAACCCTCAGCCATGTCGAGTTCTATACTATGAATGGTATCATGGGCTTCTGGACCCAAAGGGGCGGGGCCTAACGAATTTAAACCCCCAATGCTATTTCAATGGGTTTAGGGGCTTCTAGGCAAAAGGGGCGTGGCCAAAAGTAGGTCAACCCTCAGCCATGTCGAGATCTATACTATGAATGGTATTTTGTGCTTCTGGACCCAAAGGGGCGGGGCCTAACGAATTTAAACCCCCAATGCTATTTTAATGGGTTTAGGGGCTTTTAGGCAAAAGGGGCGTGGCCAAAAGTATCTCAACCCTCAGCCATGTCGAGGTCTATACTATGAATGGTATTCTGGGCTTCTGGACCCAAAGGGGCGGGGCCTAACGAATTTAAACCCCCAATGCTATTTCAATAGGTTTAGGGGCTTCTAGGCAAAAGGGGCGTGGCCAAAAGTAGCTCAACCCTCAGCCATGTCGAGGTCTATACTATGAATGGTATTCTGGGCTTCTGGACCCAAAGGGGCGGGGCCTAACGATTTTAAACCCCCAATGCTATTTCAATGGGTTTAGGGGCTTCTAGGCAAAAGGGGCGTGGCCAAAAGTATGTCAACCCCCAGCCATGTCGAGGTCTATACTATGAATGGTATTCTGGGCTTCTGGACCCAAAGGGGCGGGGCCTAACGAATTTAAACCCCCAATGCTATTTCAATGGGTTTAGGGGCTTCTAGGCAAAAGGGGCGTGGCCAAAAGTATCTCAACCCTCAGCCATGTCGAGTTCTATACTATGAATGGTATTCTGGGCTTCTGGACCCAAAGGGGCGGGGCCTAACGATTTTAAACCCCCAATGTTATTTCAATGGGTTTAGGGAATTCTAGGCAAAAGGGGCGTGGCCAAAAGTATGTCAACCCTCAGCCATGTCGAGATCTATACTATGAATGGTATTCTGGGCTTCTGGACCCAAAGGAGAGGGCCTAACGAATTTAAACCCCCAATGCTATTTCAATGGGTTTAGGGCCTTCTAGGCAAAAGGGGCGTGGTCAAAAGTAGGTCAACCCTCAGCCATGTCGAGGTCTATACTATGAATGGTATTCTGGGCTTCTGGAAACAAAGAGGCGGGGCCTAACGAATGTAAACCCCAAATGCTATTTCAATGGGTTTAGGGGCTTCTAGGCAAAAGGGGCGTGGCCAAAAGTATGTCAACCCTCAGCCATGTCGAGGTCTATACTATGAATGGTATTCTGGGCTTCTGGACCCAAAGGGGCGGGGCCTAACGAATTTAAACCCCCAATGCTATTTCAATGGGTTTAGGGGCTTTTAGGCAAAAGGGGCGTGGCCAAAAGAATCTCAACCCTCAGCCATGTCGAGGTCTATACTATGAATGGTATTCTGGGCTTCTGGACCCAAAGGGGCGGGGCCTAACGAATTTAAACCCCCAATGCTATTTTAATGGGTTTAGGGGCTTTTAGGCAAAAGGGGCGTGGCCAAAAGTATCTCAACCCTCAGCCATGTCGAGGTCTATACTATGAATGGTATTCTGGGCTTCTGGACCCAAAGGGGCGGGGCCTAACGATTTTAAACCCCCAATGTTATTTCAATGGGTTTAGGGGCTTCTAGGCAAAAGGGGCGTGGCCAAAAGTATGTCAACCCTCAGCCATGTCGAGATCTATACTATGAATGGTATTCTGGGCTTCTGGACCCAAAGGAGAGGGCCTAACGAATTTAAACCCCCAATGCTATTTCAATGGGTTTAGGGCCTTCTAGGCAAAAGGGGCGTGGTCAAAAGTAGGTCAACCCTCAGCCATGTCGAGGTCTATACTATGAATGGTATTCTGGGCTTCTGGAAACAAAGAGGCGGGGCCTAACGAATGTAAACCCCAAATGCTATTTCAATGGGTTTAGGGGCTTCTAGGCAAAAGGGGCGTGGCCAAAAGTATGTCAACCCTCAGCCATGTCGAGGTCTATACTATGAATGGTATTCTGGGCTTCTGGACCCAAAGGGGCGGGGCCTAACGAATTTAAACCCCCAATGCTATTTCAATGGGTTTAGGGGCTTTTAGGCAAAAGGGGCGTGGCCAAAAGAATCTCAACCCTCAGCCATGTCGAGGTCTATACTATGAATGGTATTCTGGGCTTCTGGACCCAAAGGGGCGGGGCCTAACGAATTTAAATCCCCAATGCTATTTCAATGGGTTTAGGGGCTTCTTGCCAAAAGGGGCGTGGCCAAAAGTATGTCAACCCTCAGCCATGTCGAGGTCTATACTATGAATGGTATTCTGGGCTTCTGGACCCAAAGGGGCGGGGCCTAACGAATTAAAACCCCCAATGCTATTTCAATGGGTTTAGGGGCTTCTAGGCAAAAGGGGCGTGGCCAAAAGTATGTCAACCCTCAGCCATGTCGAGGTCTATACTATGAATGGTATTCTGGGCTTCTGGAACCAAAGGGGCGGGGCCTAACGAATTTAAACCCCCAATGCTATTTCAATGGGTTTAGGGGCTTCTAGGAAAAAGGGGCGTGGCCAAAAGTATCTCAACCCTCAGCCATGTCGAGTTCTATACTATGAATGGTATTCTGGGCTTCTGGACCCAAAGGGGCGGGGCCTAACGATTTTAAACCCCCAATGCTATTTCAATGGGTTTAGGGGCTTCTAGGCAAAAGGGGCGTGGCCAAAAGTAGCTAAACCCTCAGCCATGTCGAGGTCTATACTATGAATGGTATTCTGGGCTTCTGGACCCAAAGGGGCGGGGCCTAACGAATTTAAACCCCCAATGCTATTTCAATAGGTTTAGGGGCTTCTAGGCAAAAGGGGCGTGGCCAAAAGTAGCTCAACCCTCAGCCATGTCGAGTTCTATACTATGAATGGTATTCTGGGCTTCTGGACCCAAAGGGGCGGGGCCTAACGAATTTAAACCCCCAATGCTATTTCAATGGGTTTAGGGGCTTCTAGGCAAAAGGGGCGTGGCCAAAAGTAGGTCAACCCTCAGCCATGTCGAGGTCTATACTATGAATGGTATTCTGGGCTTCTGGAACCAAAGGGGCGGGGCCTAACGATTTTAAACCCCCAATGCTATTTCAATTAGTTTAAGGGCTTCTAGGCAAAAGGGGCGTGGCCAAAAGTATGTCAATCCTCAGCCATGTCGAGTTCTATACTATGAATGGTATTCTGGGCTTCTGGACCCAAAGGGGCGGGGCCTAACGAATTTAAACCCCCAATGCTATTTCAATGGGTTTAGGGGCTTCTAGGCAAAAGGGGCGTGGCCAAAAGTAGCTCAACCCTCAGCCATGTCGAGGTCTATACTATGAATGGTATTCTGGGTTTCTGGACCCAAAGGGGCGGGGCCTAACGATTTTAAACCCCCAATGCTATTTCAATGGGTTTAGGGGCTTCTAGGCAAAAGGGGCGTGGCCAAAAGTATGTCAACCCTCAGCCATGTCGAGGTCTATACTATGAATGGTATTCTGGGCTTCTGGACCCAAAGGGGCGGGGCCTAACGAATTTAAACCCCCAATGCTATTTCAATGGGTTTAGGGGCTTCTAGGCAAAATGGGCGTGGCCAAAAGTATGTCAACCCTCAGCCATGTCGAGTTCTATACTATGAATGGTATTCTGGGCTTCTGGACCCAAAGGGGCGGGGCCTAACGATCTTAAACCTCCAATGCAATTTCAATGGGTTTAGGGGCTTCTAGGCAAAAGGGGCGTGGCCAAAAGTAGCTCAACCCTCAGCCATGTCGAGGTCTATACTATGAATGGTATTCTGGGCTTCTGGACCCAAAGGGGCGGGGCCTAACGATCTTAAACCCCCAATGCTATTTCAATGGGTTTAGGGGCTTCTAGGCAAAAGGGGCGTGGCCAAAAGTAGCTCAACCCTCAGCCATGTCGAGGTCTATACTATGAATGGTATTCTGGGCTTCTGGACCCAAAGGGGCGGGGCCTAACGATCTTAAACCTCCGATGCTATTTCAATGGGTTTAGGGGCTTCTAGGCAAAAGGGGCGTGGCCAAAAGTATGTTAACCCTCAGCCATGTCGAGTTCTATACTATGAATGGTATTCTGGGCTTCTGGACCCAAAGGGGCGGGGCCTAACGATCTTAAACCTCCAATGCTATTTCAATGGGTTTAGGGGCTTCTAGGCAAAAGGGGCGTGGCCAAAAGTAGCTCAACCCTCAGCCATGTCGAGGTCTATACTATGAATGGTATTCTGGGCTTCTGGACCCAAAGGGGCGGGGCCTAACGATCTTAAACCTCCAATGCTATTTCAATGGGTTTAGGGGCTTCTAGGCAAAAGGGGCGTGGCCAAAAGTATGTCAACCCTCAGCCATGTCGAGATCTATACTATGAATGGTATTCTGGGTCTGGACCCAAAGGAGAGGGCTTAACGAATTTAAACCCCCAATGCTATTTCAATAGGTTTAGGGGCTTCTAGGCAAAAGGGGCGTGGCCAAAAGTAGCTCAACCCTCAGCCATGTCGAGGTCTATACTATGAATGGTATTATGGGCTTCTGGACCCAAAGGGGCGGGGCCTAACGAATTTAAACCCCCAATGTTATTTCAATGGGTTTAGGGGCTTCTAGGCAAAAGGGGCGTGGCCAAAAGTAGGTCAACCCTCAGCCATGTCGAGATCTATACTATGAATGGTATTCTGGGTCTGGACCCAAAGGAGAGGGCTTAACGAATTTAAACCCCCAATGCTATTTCAATAGGTTTAGGGGCTTCTAGGCAAAAGGGGCGTGGCCAAAAGTAGCTCAACCCTCAGCCATGTCGAGGTCTATACTATGAATGGTATTATGGGCTTCTGGACCCAAAGGGGCGGGGCCTAACGAATTTAAACCCCCAATGCTATTTCAATGGGTTTAGGGGCTTCTAGGCAAAAGGGGCGTGGTCAAAAGTAGGTCAACCCTCAGCCATGTCGAGGTCTATACTATGAATGGTATTCTGGGCTTCTGGAAACAAAGAGGTGGGGCCTAACGAATGTAAACCCCAAATGCTATTTCAATGGGTTTAGGGACTTCTAGGCAAAAGGGGCGTGGCCAAAAGTATGTCAACCCTCAGCCATGTCGAGGTCTATACTATGAATGGTATTCTGGGCTTCTGGACCCAAAGGGGCGGGGCCTAACGAATTTAAACCCCCAATGCTATTTCAATGGGTTTAGGGGCTTTTAGGCAAAAGGTGCGTGGCCAAAAGAATCTCAACCCTCAGCCATGTCGAGGTCTATACTATGAATGGTATTCTGGGCTTCTGGACCCAAAGGGGCGGGGCCTAACGAATTTAAACCCCCAATGCTATTTCAAGGGTTTAGGGGCTTCTAGGCAAAAGGGGCGTGGCCAAAAGTAGCTCAACCCTCAGCCATGTCGAGGTCTATACTATGAATGGTATTCTGGGCTTCTGGACCCAAAGGGGCGGTGCCTAACGATTTTAAACCCCCAAAGCTATTTCAATGGGTTTAGGGGCTTCTAGGCAAAAGGGGCGTGGCAAAAAGTATGTCAACCCTCAGCCATGTCTAGGTCTATACTATGAATGGTATTCTGGGCTTCTGGACCCAAAGGGGAGGGCTTAACGAATTTAAACCCCCAATGCTATTTCAATGGGTTTAGGGGCTTCAAGGCAAAAGGGGCGTGGCCAAAAGTAGCTCAACCCTCAGCCATGTCGAGGTCTATACTATGAATGGTATTCTAGGCTTCTGGACCCAAAGGGGCGGGGCCTAACGATTTTAAACCCCCAATGCTATTTCAATGGGTTTAGGGGCTTCTAGGCAAAAAGGGGCGTGGCCAAAAGTATGTCAACCCTGAGCCATGTCGAGGTCTATACTATGAATGGTATTCTGGGCTTCTGGACCCAAAGGGGCGGGGCCTAACAAATTAAAACCCCCAATGCTATTTCAATGGGTTTAGGGGCTTCTAGGCAAAAGGGGCGTGGCCAAAAGTATCTCAACCCTCAGCCATGTCGAGGTCTATACTATGAATGGTATTCTGGGCTTCTGGAACCAAAGGGGCGGGGCCTAACGAATTTAAACCCCCAATGCTATTTCAATGGGTTTAGGGGCTTCTAGGAAAAAGGGGCGTGGCCAAAAGTATCTCAACCCTCAGCCATGTCGAGTTCTATACTATGAATGGTATTCTGGGCTTCTGGACCCAAAGGGGCGGGGCCTAACGATTTTAAACCCCCAATGCTATTTCAATGGGTTTAGGGGCTTCTAGGCAAAAGGGGCGTGGCAAAAAGTATGTCAACCCTCAGCCATGTCGAGATCTATACTATGAATGGTATTCTGGGCTTCTGGACCCAAAGGGGCGGGGCCTAACGAATTTAAATCCCCAATGCTATTTCAATGGGTTTAGGGCCTTCTTGCCAAAAGGGGCGTGGCCAAAAGTATGTCAACCCTCAGCCATGTCGAGGTCTATACTATGAATGGTATTCTGGGCTTCTGGACCCAAAGGGGCGGGGCCTAACGAATTAAAACCCCCAATGCTATTTCAATGGGTTTAGGGGCTTCTAGGCAAAAGGAGCGTGGCCAAAAGTATGTCAACCCTCAGCCATGTCGAGGTCTATACTATGAATGGTATTCTGGGCTTCTGGAACCAAAAGGGCGGGGCCTAACGAATTTAAACCCCCAATGCTATTTCAATGGGTTTAGGGGCTTCTAGGAAAAAGGGGCGTGGCCAAAAGTATCTCAACCCTCAGCCATGTCGAGTTCTATACTATGAATGGTATTCTGGGCTTCTGGACCCAAAGGGGCGGGGCCTAACGATTTTAAACCCCCAATGCTATTTCAATGGGTTTAGGGGCTTCTAGGCAAAAGGGGCGTGGCCAAAAGTAGCTAAACCCTCAGCCATGTCGAGGTCTATACTATGAATGGTATTCTGGGCTTCTGGACCCAAAGGGGCGGGGCCTAACGAATTTAAACCCCCAATGCTATTTCAATAGGTTTAGGGGCTTCTAGGCAAAAGGGGCGTGGCCAAAAGTAGCTCAACCCTCAGCCATGTCGAGTTCTATACTATGAATGGTATTCTGGGCTTCTGGACCCAAAGGGGCGGGGCCTAACGAATTTAAACCCCCAATGCTATTTCAATGGGTTTAGGGGCTTCTAGGCAAAAGGGGCGTGGCCAAAAGTAGATCAACCCTCAGCCATGTCGAGGTCTATACTATTAATGGTATTCTGGGCTTCTGGAACCAAAGGGGCGGGGCCTAACGATTTTAAACCCCCAATGCTATTTCAATGGGTTTAAGGGCTTCTAGGCAAAAGGGGCGTGGCCAAAAGTATGTCAATCCTCAGCCATGTCGAGCTCTATACTATGAATGGTATTCTGGGCTTCTGGACCCAAAGGGGCGGGGCCTAACGAATTTAAACCCCCAATGCTATTTCAATGGGTTTAGGGGCTTTTAGGCAAAAGGGGCGTGGTCAAAAGAATCTCAACCCTCAGCCATGTCGAGGTCTATACTATGAATGGTATTCTGGGCTTCTGGACCCAAAGGGGCGGGGCCTAACGAATTTAAACCACCAATGCTATTTCAATGGGTTTAGGGGCTTCTAGGCAAAAGGGGCGTGGCCAAAAGTATCTCAACCCTCAGCCATGTCGAGTTCTATACTATGAATGGTATTCTGGGCTTCTGGACCCAAAGGGGCGGGGCCTAACGATTTTAAACCCCCAATGTTATTTCAATGGGTTTAGGGGCTTCTAGGCAAAAGGGGCGTGGCCAAAAGTATGTCAACCCTCAGCCATGTCGAGATCTATACTATGAATGGTATTCTGGGCTTCTGGACCCAAAGGAGAGGGCCTAACGAATTTAAACCCCCAATGCTATTTCAATGGGTTTAGGGCCTTCTAGGCAAAAGGGGCGTGGTCAAAAGTAGGTCAACCCTCAGCCATGTCGAGGTCTATACTATGAATGGTATTCTGGGCTTCTGGAAACAAAGAGGCGGGGCCTAACGAATGTAAACCCCAAATGCTATTTCAATGGGTTTAGGGGCTTCTAGGCAAAAGGGGCGTGGCCAAAAGTATGTCAACACTCAGCCATGTCGAGGTCTATACTATGAATGGTATTCTGGGCTTCTGGACCCAAAGGGGCGGGGCCTAACGAATTTAAATCCCCAATGCTATTTCAATGGGTTTAGGGGCTTCTTGCCAAAAGGGGCGTGGCCAAAAGTATGTCAACCCTCAGCCATGTCGAGGTCTATACTATGAATGGTATTCTGGGCATCTGGACCCAAAGGGGCGGGGCCTAACGAATTAAAACCCCCAATGCTATTTCAATGGGTTTAGGGGCTTCTAGGCAAAAGGGGCGTGGCCAAAAGTATGTCAACCCTCAGCCATGTCGAGGTCTATACTATGAATGGTATTCTGGGCTTCTGGAACCAAAGGGGCGGGGCCTAACGAATTTAAACCCCCAATGCTATTTCAATGGGTTTAGGGGCTTCTAGGAAAAAGGGGCGTGGCCAAAAGTATCTCAACCCTCAGCCATGTCGAGTTCTATACTATGAATGGTATTCTGGGCTTCCGGACCCAAAGGGGCGGGGCCTAACGATTTTAAACCCCCAATGCTATTTCAATGGGTTTAGGGGCTTCTAGGCAAAAGGGGCGTGGCCAAAAGTAGCTAAACCCTCAGCCATGTCGAGGTCTATACTATGAATGGTATTCTGGGCTTCTGGACCCAAAGGGGCGGGGCCTAACGAATTTAAACCCCCAATGCTATTTCAATAGGTTTAGGGGCTTCTAGGCAAAAGGGGCGTGGCCAAAAGTAGCTCAACCCTCAGCCATGTCGAGTTCTATACTATGAATGGTATTCTGGGCTTCTGGACCCAAAGGGGCGGGGCCTAACGAATTTAAACCCCCAATGATATTTCAATGGGTTTAGGGGCTTCTAGGCAAAAGGGGCGTGGCCAAAAGTAGGTCAACCCTCAGCCATGTCGAGGTCTATACTATGAATGGTATTCTGGGCTTCTGGAACCAAAGGGGCGGGGCCTAACGATTTTAAACCCCCAATGCTATTTCAATGAGTTTAAGGGCTTCTAGGCAAAAGGGGCGTGGCCAAAAGTATGTCAATCCTCAGCCATGTCGAGCTCTATACTATGAATGGTATTCTGGGCTTCTGGACCCAAAGGGGCGGGGCCTAACGAATTTAAACCCCCAATGCTATTTCAATGGGTTTAGGGGCTTCTAGGCAAAAGGGGCGTGGCCAAAAGTAGCTCAACCCTCAGCCATGTCGAGGTCTATACTATGAATGGTATTCTGGGTTTCTGGACCCAAAGGGGCGGGGCCTAACGATTTTAAACCCCCAATGCTATTTCAATGGGTTTAGGGGCTTCTAGGCAAAAGGGGCGTGGCCAAAAGTATGTCAACCCTCAGCCATGTCGAGGTCTATACTATGAATGGTATTCTGGGCTTCTGGACCCAAAGGGGCGGGGCCTAACGAATTTAAACCCCCAATGCTATTTCAATGGGTTTAGGGGCTTCTAGGCAAAATGGGTGTGGCCAAAAGTATGTCAACCCTCAGCCATGTCGAGTTCTATACTATGAATGGTATTCTGGGCTTCTGGACCCAAAGGGGCGGGGCCTAACGATCTTAAACCTCCAATGCAATTTCAATGGGTTTAGGGGCTTCTAGGCAAAAGGGGCGTGGCCAAAAGTAGCTCAACCCTCAGCCATGTCGAGGTCTATACTATGAATGGTATTATGGGCTTCTGGACCCAAAGGGGCGGGGCCTAACGAATTTAAACCCCCAAATGCTATTTCAATGGGTTTAGGGGCTTCTAGGCAAAAGGGGCGTGGTCAAAAGTAGGTCAACCCTCAGCCATGTCGAGGTCTATACTATGAATGGTATTCTGGGCTTCTGGAAACAAAGAGGTGGGGCCTAACGAATGTAAACCCCAAATGCTATTTCAATGGGTTTAGGGACTTCTAGGCAAAAGGGGCGTGGCCAAAAGTATGTCAACCCTCAGCCATGTCGAGGTCTATACTATGAATGGTATTCTGGGCTTCTGGACCCAAAGGGGCGGGGCCTAACGAATTTAAACCCCCAATGCTATTTCAATGGGTTTAGGGGCTTTTAGGCAAAAGGTGCGTGGCCAAAAGAATCTCAACCCTCAGCCATGTCGAGGTCTATACTATGAATGGTATTCTGGGCTTCTGGACCCAAAGGGGCGGGGCCTAACGAATTTAAACCCCCAATGCTATTTCAAGGGTTTAGGGGCTTCTAGGCAAAAGGGGCGTGGCCAAAAGTAGCTCAACCCTCAGCCATGTCGAGGTCTATACTATGAATGGTATTCTGGGCTTCTGGACCCAAAGGGGCGGTGCCTAACGATTTTAAACCCCCAAAGCTATTTCAATGGGTTTAGGGGCTTCTAGGCAAAAGGGGCGTGGCAAAAAGTATGTCAACCCTCAGCCATGTCTAGGTCTATACTATGAATGGTATTCTGGGCTTCTGGACCCAAAGGGGAGGGCTTAACGAATTTAAACCCCCAATGCTATTTCAATGGGTTTAGGGGCTTCAAGGCAAAAGGGGCGTGGCCAAAAGTAGCTCAACCCTCAGCCATGTCGAGGTCTATACTATGAATGGTATTCTAGGCTTCTGGACCCAAAGGGGCGGGGCCTAACGATTTTAAACCCCCAATGCTATTTCAATGGGTTTAGGGGCTTCTAGGCAAAAAGGGGCGTGGCCAAAAGTATGTCAACCCTGAGCCATGTCGAGGTCTATACTATGAATGGTATTCTGGGCTTCTGGACCCAAAGGGGCGGGGCCTAACAAATTAAAACCCCCAATGCTATTTCAATGGGTTTAGGGGCTTCTAGGCAAAAGGGGCGTGGCCAAAAGTATCTCAACCCTCAGCCATGTCGAGGTCTATACTATGAATGGTATTCTGGGCTTCTGGAACCAAAGGGGCGGGGCCTAACGAATTTAAACCCCCAATGCTATTTCAATGGGTTTAGGGGCTTCTAGGAAAAAGGGGCGTGGCCAAAAGTATCTCAACCCTCAGCCATGTCGAGTTCTATACTATGAATGGTATTCTGGGCTTCTGGACCCAAAGGGGCGGGGCCTAACGATTTTAAACCCCCAATGCTATTTCAATGGGTTTAGGGGCTTCTAGGCAAAAGGGGCGTGGCAAAAAGTATGTCAACCCTCAGCCATGTCGAGATCTATACTATGAATGGTATTCTGGGCTTCTGGACCCAAAGGGGCGGGGCCTAACGAATTTAAATCCCCAATGCTATTTCAATGGGTTTAGGGCCTTCTTGCCAAAAGGGGCGTGGCCAAAAGTATGTCAACCCTCAGCCATGTCGAGGTCTATACTATGAATGGTATTCTGGGCTTCTGGACCCAAAGGGGCGGGGCCTAACGAATTAAAACCCCCAATGCTATTTCAATGGGTTTAGGGGCTTCTAGGCAAAAGGGGCGTGGCCAAAAGTATGTCAACCCTCAGCCATGTCGAGGTCTATACTATGAATGGTATTCTGGGCTTCTGGAACCAAAGGGGCGGGGCCTAACGAATTTAAACCCCCAATGCTATTTCAATGGGTTTAGGGGCTTCTAGGAAAAAGGGGCGTGGCCAAAAGTATCTCAACCCTCAGCCATGTCGAGTTCTATACTATGAATGGTATTCTGGGCTTCTGGACCCAAAGGGGCGGGGCCTAACGATTTTAAACCCCCAATGCTATTTCAATGGGTTTAGGGGCTTCTAGGCAAAAGGGGCGTGGCCAAAAGTAGCTAAACCCTCAGCCATGTCGAGGTCTATACTATGAATGGTATTCTGGGCTTCTGGACCCAAAGGGGCGGGGCCTAACGAATTTAAACCCCCAATGCTATTTCAATAGGTTTAGGGGCTTCTAGGCAAAAGGGGCGTGGCCAAAAGTAGCTCAACCCTCAGCCATGTCGAGTTCTATACTATGAATGGTATTCTGGGCTTCTGGACCCAAAGGGGCGGGGCCTAACGAATTTAAACCCCCAATGCTATTTCAATGGGTTTAGGGGCTTCTAGGCAAAAGGGGCGTGGCCAAAAGTAGATCAACCCTCAGCCATGTCGAGGTCTATACTATTAATGGTATTCTGGGCTTCTGGAACCAAAGGGGCGGGGCCTAACGATTTTAAACCCCCAATGCTATTTCAATGGGTTTAAGGGCTTCTAGGCAAAAGGGGCGTGGCCAAAAGTATGTCAATCCTCAGCCATGTCGAGCTCTATACTATGAATGGTATTCTGGGCTTCTGGACCCAAAGGGGCGGGGCCTAACGAATTTAAACCCCCAATGCTATTTCAATGGGTTTAGGGGCTTTTAGGCAAAAGGGGCGTGGTCAAAAGAATCTCAACCCTCAGCCATGTCGAGGTCTATACTATGAATGGTATTCTGGGCTTCTGGACCCAAAGGGGCGGGGCCTAACGAATTTAAACCACCAATGCTATTTCAATGGGTTTAGGGGCTTCTAGGCAAAAGGGGCGTGGCCAAAAGTATCTCAACCCTCAGCCATGTCGAGTTCTATACTATGAATGGTATTCTGGGCTTCTGGACCCAAAGGGGCGGGGCCTAACGATTTTAAACCCCCAATGTTATTTCAATGGGTTTAGGGGCTTCTAGGCAAAAGGGGCGTGGCCAAAAGTATGTCAACCCTCAGCCATGTCGAGATCTATACTATGAATGGTATTCTGGGCTTCTGGACCCAAAGGAGAGGGCCTAACGAATTTAAACCCCCAATGCTATTTCAATGGGTTTAGGGCCTTCTAGGCAAAAGGGGCGTGGTCAAAAGTAGGTCAACCCTCAGCCATGTCGAGGTCTATACTATGAATGGTATTCTGGGCTTCTGGAAACAAAGAGGCGGGGCCTAACGAATGTAAACCCCAAATGCTATTTCAATGGGTTTAGGGGCTTCTAGGCAAAAGGGGCGTGGCCAAAAGTATGTCAACACTCAGCCATGTCGAGGTCTATACTATGAATGGTATTCTGGGCTTCTGGACCCAAAGGGGCGGGGCCTAACGAATTTAAATCCCCAATGCTATTTCAATGGGTTTAGGGGCTTCTTGCCAAAAGGGGCGTGGCCAAAAGTATGTCAACCCTCAGCCATGTCGAGGTCTATACTATGAATGGTATTCTGGGCATCTGGACCCAAAGGGGCGGGGCCTAACGAATTAAAACCCCCAATGCTATTTCAATGGGTTTAGGGGCTTCTAGGCAAAAGGGGCGTGGCCAAAAGTATGTCAACCCTCAGCCATGTCGAGGTCTATACTATGAATGGTATTCTGGGCTTCTGGAACCAAAGGGGCGGGGCCTAACGAATTTAAACCCCCAATGCTATTTCAATGGGTTTAGGGGCTTCTAGGAAAAAGGGGCGTGGCCAAAAGTATCTCAACCCTCAGCCATGTCGAGTTCTATACTATGAATGGTATTCTGGGCTTCTGGACCCAAAGGGGCGGGGCCTAACGATTTTAAACCCCCAATGCTATTTCAATGGGTTTAGGGGCTTCTAGGCAAAAGGGGCGTGGCCAAAAGTAGCTAAACCCTCAGCCATGTCGAGGTCTATACTATGAATGGTATTCTGGGCTTCTGGACCCAAAGGGGCGGGGCCTAACGAATTTAAACCCCCAATGCTATTTCAATAGGTTTAGGGGCTTCTAGGCAAAAGGGGCGTGGCCAAAAGTAGCTCAACCCTCAGCCATGTCGAGTTCTATACTATGAATGGTATTCTGGGCTTCTGGACCCAAAGGGGCGGGGCCTAACGAATTTAAACCCCCAATGATATTTCAATGGGTTTAGGGGCTTCTAGGCAAAAGGGGCGTGGCCAAAAGTAGGTCAACCCTCAGCCATGTCGAGGTCTATACTATGAATGGTATTCTGGGCTTCTGGAACCAAAGGGGCGGGGCCTAACGATTTTAAACCCCCAATGCTATTTCAATGAGTTTAAGGGCTTCTAGGCAAAAGGGGCGTGGCCAAAAGTATGTCAATCCTCAGCCATGTCGAGCTCTATACTATGAATGGTATTCTGGGCTTCTGGACCCAAAGGGGCGGGGCCTAACGAATTTAAACCCCCAATGCTATTTCAATGGGTTTAGGGGCTTCTAGGCAAAAGGGGCGTGGCCAAAAGTAGCTCAACCCTCAGCCATGTCGAGGTCTATACTATGAATGGTATTCTGGGTTTCTGGACCCAAAGGGGCGGGGCCTAACGATTTTAAACCCCCAATGCTATTTCAATGGGTTTAGGGGCTTCTAGGCAAAAGGGGCGTGGCCAAAAGTATGTCAACCCTCAGCCATGTCGAGGTCTATACTATGAATGGTATTCTGGGCTTCTGGACCCAAAGGGGCGGGGCCTAACGAATTTAAACCCCCAATGCTATTTCAATGGGTTTAGGGGCTTCTAGGCAAAATGGGCGTGGCCAAAAGTATGTCAACCCTCAGCCATGTCGAGTTCTATACTATGAATGGTATTCTGGGCTTCTGGACCCAAAGGGGCGGGGCCTAACGATCTTAAACCTCCAATGCAATTTCAATGGGTTTAGGGGCTTCTAGGCAAAAAGGGCGTGGCCAAAAGTAGCTCAACCCTCAGCCATGTCGAGGTCTATACTATGAATGGTATTCTGGGCTTCTGGACCCAAAGGGGCGGGGCCTAACGATCTTAAACCTCCAATGCAATTTCAATGGGTTTAGGGGCTTCTAGGCAAAAGGGGCGTGGCCAAAAGTAGCTCAACCCTCAGCCATGTCGAGGTCTATACTATGAATGATATTCTGGGCTTCTGGACCCAAAGGGGCGGGGCCTAACGATCTTAAACCTCCGATGCTATTTCAATGGGTTTAGGGGCTTCTAGGCAAAAGGGGCGTGGCCAAAAGTATGTTAACCCTCAGCCATGTCGAGTTCTATACTATGAATGGTATTCTGGGCTTCTGGACCCAAAGGGGCGGGGCCTAACGATCTTAAACCTCCAATGCTATTTCAATGGGTTTAGGGGCTTCTAGGCAAAAGGGGCGTGGCCAAAAGTAGCTCAACCCTCAGCCATGTCGAGGTCTATACTATGAATGGTATTCTGGGCTTCTGGACCCAAAGGGGCGGGGCCTAACGATCTTAAACCTCCAATGCTATTTCAATGGGTTTAGGGGCTTCTAGGCAAAAGGGGCGTAGCCAAAAGAAGCTCAACCCTCAGCCATGTCGAGGTCTATACTATGAATGGTGTTCTGGGTTTCTGGACCCAAAGGGGCGGGGCCTAACGATTTTAAACCCCCAATGCTATTTCAATGGGTTTAGGGGCTTCTAGGCAAAAGAGGCGTGGCCAAAAGTATGTCAACCCTCAGCCATGTCGAGGTCTATACTATAAATGGTATTCTGGGCTTCTGGACCCAAAGGGGCGGGGCCTAACGAATTTAAACCCCCAATGCTATTTCAATGGGTTTAGGGGCTTCTAGGCAAAATGGGCGTGGCCAAAAGTATGTCAACCCTCAGCCATGTCGAGTTCTATACTATGAATGGTATTCTGGGCTTCTGGACCCAAAGGGGCGGGGCCTAACGATCTTAAACCTCCAATGCAATTTCAATGGGTTTAGGGGCTTCTAGGCAAAAGGGGCGTGGCCAAAAGTAGCTCAACCCTCAGCCATGTCGAGGTCTATACTATGAATGGTATTCTGGGCTTCTGGACCCAAAGGGGCGGGGCCTAACGATCTTAAACCCCCAATGCTATTTCAATGGGTTTAGGGGCTTCTAGGCAAAAGGGGCGTGGCCAAAAGTAGCTCAACCCTCAGCCATGTCGAGGTCTATACTATGAATGGTATTCTGGGCTTCTGGAACCAAAGGGGCGGGGCCTAACGAATTTAAACCCCCAATGCTATTTCAATGGGTTTAGGGGCTTCTAGGCAAAAGGGGCGTGGCCAAAAGTATGTCAACCCTCAGCCATGTCGAGATCTATACTATGAATGGTATTCTGGGCTTCTGGACCCAAAGGGGAGGGCTTAACGAATTTAAACCCCCAATGCTATTTCAATAGGTTTAGGGGCTTCTAGGCAAAAGGGGCGTGGTCAAAAGTAGCTCAACCCTCAGCCATGTCGAGGTCTATACTATGAATGGTATTCTGGGCTTCTGGACCCAAAGGGGAGGGCTTAACGAATTTAAACCCCCAATGCTATTTCAATGGGTTTAGGGGCTTCAAGGCAAAAGGGGCGTGGCCAAAAGTAGCTCAACCCTCAGCCATGTCGAGGTCTATACTATGAATGGTATTCTAGGCTTCTGGACCCAAAGGGGCGGGGCCTAACGATTTTAAACCCCCAATGCTATTTCAATGGGTTTAGGGGCTTCTAGGCAAAAGGGGCGTGGCCAAAAGTATGTTAACCCTCAGCCATGTCGAGTTCTATACTATGAATGGTATTCTGGGCTTCTGGACCCAAAGGGGCGGGGCCTAACGATCTTAAACCTCCAATGCTATTTCAATGGGTTTAGGGGCTTCTAGGCAAAAGGGGCGTGGCCAAAAGTAGCTCAACCCTCAGTCATGTCGAGGTCTATACTATGAATGGTATTCTGGGCTTCTGGACCCAAAGGGGCGGGGCCTAACGATCTTAAACCTCCAATGCTATTTCAATGGGTTTAGGGGCTTCTAGGCAAAAGGGGCGTAGCCAAAAGAAGCTCAACCCTCAGCCATGTCGAGGTCTATACTATGAATGGTATTCTGGGCTTCTGGACCCAAAGGGGCGGGGCCTAACGAATTTAAACCCCCAATGCTATTTCAATGGGTTTAGGGGCTTCTAGGCAAAAGGGGCGTGGCCAAAAGTATGTCAACCCTCAGCCATGTCGAGGTCTATACTATGAATGGTATTCGGGGCTTCTGGACCCAAAGGGGCGGGGCCTAACGATTTTAAACCCCCAATGCTATTTCAATGGGTTTAGGGGCTTCTAGGCAAAAGGGGCGTGGCCAAAAGTATGTCAACCCTCAGCCATGTCGAGGTCTATACTATGAATGGTATTCTGGGCTTCTGGAACCAAAGGGGCGGGGCCTAACGAATTTAAACCCCCAATGCTATTTCAATGGGTTTAGGGGCTTCTAGGCAAAAGGGGCGTGGCCAAAAGTATGTCAACCCTCAGCCATGTCGAGATCTATACTATGAATGGTATTCTGGGCTTCTGGACCCAAAGGGGAGGGCTTAACGAATTTAAACCCCCAATGCTATTTCAATAGGTTTAGGGGCTTCTAGGCAAAAGGGGCGTGGCCAAAAGTAGCTCAACCCTCAGCCATGTCGAGGTCTATACTATGAATGGTATTCTAGGCTTCTGGACCCAAAGGGGCGGGGCCTAACGATTTTAAACCCCCAATGCTATTTCAATGGGTTTAGGGGCTTCTAGGCAAAAGGGGCGTGGCCAAAAGTATGTCAACCCTCAGCCATGTCGAGTTCTATACTATGAATGGTATTCTGGGCTTCTGGAACCAAAGGGGCGGGGCCTAACGAATTTAAACCCCCAATGCTATTTCAATGGGTTTAGGGGCTTCTAGGAAAAAGGGGCGTGGCCAAAAGTATCTCAACCCTCAGCCATGTCGAGTTCTATACTATGAATGGTATTCTGGGCTTCTGGACCCAAAGGGGCGGGGCCTAACGATTTTAAACCCCCAATGCTATTTCAATGGGTTTAGGGGCTTCTAGGCAAAAGGGGCGTGGCCAAAAGTATGTCAACCCTCAGCCATGTCGAGGTCTATACTATGAATGGTATTCTGGGCTTCTGGAACCAAAGGGGCGGGGCCTAACGAATTTAAACCCCCAATGCTATTTCAATGGGTTTAGGGGCTTCTAGGAAAAAGGGGCGTGGCCAAAAGTATCTCAACCCTCAGCCATGTCGAGTTCTATACTATGAATGGTATTCTGGGCTTCTGGACCCAAAGGGGCGGGGCCTAACGAATTTAAACCCCCAATGCTATTTCAATAGGTTTAGGGGCTTCTAGGCAAAAGGGGCGTGGCCAAAAGTAGCTCAACCCTCAGCCATGTCGAGTTCTATACTATGAATGGTATTCTGGGCTTCTGGACCCAAAGGGGCGGGGCCTAACGAATTTAAACCCCCAATGCTATTTCAATGGGTTTAGGGGCTTCTAGGCAAAAGGGGCGTGGCCAAAAGTAGGTCAACCCTCAGCCATGTCGAGGTCTATACTATGAATGGTATTCTGGGCTTCTGGAACCAAAGGGGCGGGGCCTAACGATTTTAAACCCCCAATGCTATTTCAATGGGTTTAAGGGCTTCTAGGCAAAAGGGGCGTGGCCAAAAGTATGTCAATCCTCAGCCATGTCGAGCTCTATACTATGAATGGTATTCTGGGCTTCTGGACCCAAAGGGGCGGGGCCTAACGAATTTAAACCCCCAATGCTATTTCAATGGGTTTAGGGGCTTCTAGGCAAAAGGGGCGTGGCCAAAAGTAGCTCAACCCTCAGCCATGTCGAGGTCTATACTATGAATGGTATTCTGGGTTTCTGGACCCAAAGGGGCGGGGCCTAACGATTTTAAACCCCCAATGCTATTTCAATGGGTTTAGGGGCTTCTAGGCAAAAGGGGCGTGGCCAATAGTATGTCAACCCTCAGCCATGTCGAGGTCTATACTATGAATGGTATTCTGGGCTTCTGGACCCAAAGGGGCGGGGCCTAACGAATTTAAACCCCCAATGCTATTTCAATGGGTTTAGGGGCTTCTAGGCAAAATGGGCGTGGCCAAAAGTATGTCAACCCTCAGCCATGTCGAGTTCTATACTATGAATGGTATTCTGGGCTTCTGGACCCAAAGGGGCGGGGCCTAACGATCTTAAACCTCCAATGCAATTTCAATGGGTTTAGGGGCTTCTAGGCAAAAGGGGCGTGGCCAAAAGTAGCTCAACCCTCAGCCATGTCGAGGTCTATACTATGAATGGTATTCTGGGCTTCTGGACCCAAAGGGGCGGGGCCTAACGATCTTAAACCCCCAATGCTATTTCAATGGGTTTAGGGGCTTCTAGGCAAAAGGGGCGTGGCCAAAAGTAGCTCAACCCTCAGCCATGTCGAGGTCTATACTATGAATGGTATTCTGGGCTTCTGGACCCAAAGGGGCGGGGCCTAACGATCTTAAACCTCCGATGCTATTTCAATGGGTTTAGGGGCTTCTAGGCAAAAGGGGCGTGGCCAAAAGTATGTTAACCCTCAGCCATGTCGAGTTCTATACTATGAATGGTATTCTGGGCTTCTGGACCCAAAGGGGCGGGGCCTAACAAATTTAAACCCCCAATGCTATTTCAATAGGTTTAGGGGCTTCTAGGCAAAAGGGGCGTGGCCAAAAGTAGCTCAACCCTCAGCCATGTCGAGGTCTATACTATGAATGGTATTCTAGGCTTCTGGACCCAAAGGGGCGGGGCCTAACGATTTTAAACCCCCAATGCTATTTCAATGGGTTTAGGGGCTTCTAGGCAAAAAGGGGCGTGGCCAAAAGTATGTCAACCCTGAGCCATGTCGAGGTCTATACTATGAATGGTATTCTGGGCTTCTGGACCCAAAGGGGCGGGGCCTAACAAATTAAAACCCCCAATGCTATTTCAATGGGTTTAGGGGCTTCTAGGCAAAAGGGGCGTGGCCAAAAGTATGTCAACCCTCAGCCATGTCGAGTTCTATACTATGAATGGTATTCTGGGCTTCTGGAACCAAAGGGGCGGGGCCTAACGAATTTAAACCCCCAATGCTATTTCAATGGGTTTAGGGGCTTCTAGGAAAAAGGGGCGTGGCCAAAAGTATCTCAACCCTCAGCCATGTCGAGTTCTATACTATGAATGGTATTCTGGGCTTCTGGACCCAAAGGGGCGGGGCCTAACGATTTTAAACCCCCAATGCTATTTCAATGGGTTTAGGGGCTTCTAGGCAAAAGGGGCGTGGCCAAAAGTATGTCAACCCTCAGCCATGTCGAGGTCTATACTATGAATGGTATTCTGGGCTTCTGGAACCAAAGGGGCGGGGCCTAACGAATTTAAACCCCCAATGCTATTTCAATGGGTTTAGGGGCTTCTAGGAAAAAGGGGCGTGGCCAAAAGTATCTCAACCCTCAGCCATGTCGAGTTCTATACTATGAATGGTATTCTGGGCTTCTGGACCCAAAGGGGCGGGGCCTAACGAATTTAAACCCCCAATGCTATTTCAATAGGTTTAGGGGCTTCTAGGCAAAAGGGGCGTGGCCAAAAGTAGCTCAACCCTCAGCCATGTCGAGTTCTATACTATGAATGGTATTCTGGGCTTCTGGACCCAAAGGGGCGGGGCCTAACGAATTTAAACCCCCAATGCTATTTCAATGGGTTTAGGGGCTTCTAGGCAAAAGGGGCGTGGCCAAAAGTAGGTCAACCCTCAGCCAGGTCGAGGTCTATACTATGAATGGTATTCTGGGCTTCTGGAACCAAAGGGGCGGGGCCTAACGATTTTAAACCCCCAATGCTATTTCAATGGGTTTAAGGGCTTCTAGGCAAAAGGGGCGTGGCCAAAAGTATGTCAATCCTCAGCCATGTCGAGCTCTATACTATGAATGGTATTCTGGGCTTCTGGACCCAAAGGGGCGGGGCCTAACGAATTTAAACCCCCAATGCTATTTCAATGGGTTTAGGGGCTTCTAGGCAAAAGGGGCGTGGCCAAAAGTAGCTCAACCCTCAGCCATGTCGAGGTCTATACTATGAATGGTATTCTGGGCTTCTGGAACCAAAGGGGCGGGGCCTAACGATTTTAAACCCCCAATGCTATTTCAATGGGTTTAAGGGCTTCTAGGCAAAAGGGGCGTGGCCAAAAGTATGTCAATCCTCAGCCATGTCGAGCTCTATACTATGAATGGTATTCTGGGCTTCTGGACCCAAAGGGGCGGGGCCTAACGAATTTAAACCCCCAATGCTATTTCAATGGGTTTAGGGGCTTCTAGGCAAAAGGGGCGTGGCCAAAAGTAGCTCAACCCTCAGCCATGTCGAGGTCTATACTATGAATGGTATTCTGGGTTTCTGGACCCAAAGGGGCGGGGCCTAACGATTTTAAACCCCCAATGCTTTTTCAATGGGTTTAGGGGCTTCTAGGCAAAAGGGGCGTGGCCAATAGTATGTCAACCCTCAGCCATGTCGAGGTCTATACTATGAATGGTATTCTGGGCTTCTGGACCCAAAGGGGCGGGGCCTAACGAATTTAAACCCCCAATGCTATTTCAATGGGTTTAGGGGCTTCTAGGCAAAATGGGCGTGGCCAAAAGTATGTCAACCCTCAGCCATGTCGAGTTCTATACTATGAATGGTATTCTGGGCTTCTGGACCCAAAGGGGCGGGGCCTAACGATCTTAAACCTCCAATGCAATTTCAATGGGTTTAGGGGCTTCTAGGCAAAAGGGGCGTGGCCAAAAGTAGCTCAACCCTCAGCCATGTCGAGGTCTATACTATGAATGGTATTCTGGGCTTCTGGACCCAAAGGGGCGGGGCCTAACGATCTTAAACCCCCAATGCTATTTCAATGGGTTTAGGGGCTTCTAGGCAAAAGGGGCGTGGCCAAAAGTAGCTCAACCCTCAGCCATGTCGAGGTCTATACTATGAATGGTATTCTGGGCTTCTGGACCCAAAGGGGCGGGGCCTAACGATCTTAAACCTCTGATGCTATTTCAATGGGTTTAGGGGCTTCTAGGCAAAAGGGGCGTGGCCAAAAGTATGTTAACCCTCAGCCATGTCGAGTTTTATACTATGAATGGTATTCTGGGCTTCTGGACCCAAAGGGGCGGGGCCTAACGATCTTAAACCTCCAATGCTATTTCAATGGGTTTAGGGGCTTCTAGGCAAAAGGGGCGTGGCCAAAAGTAGCTCAACCCTCAGCCATGTCGAGGTCTATACTATGAATGGTATTCTGGGCTTCTGGACCCAAAGGGGCGGGGCCTAACGATCTTAAACCTCCAATGCTATTTCAATGGGTTTAGGGGCTTCTAGGCAAAAGGGGCGTAGCCAAAAGAAGCTCAACCCTCAGCCATGTCGAGGTCTATACTATGAATGGTATTCTGGGCTTCTGGACCCAAAGGGGCGGGGCCTAACGAATTTAAACCCCCAATGCTATTTCAATGGGTTTAGGGGCTTCTAGGCAAAAGGGGCGTGGCCAAAAGTATGTCAACCCTCAGCCATGTCGAGGTCTATACTATGAATGGTATTCTGGGTTTCTGGACCCAAAGGGGCGGGGCCTAACGATTTTAAACCCCCAATGCTATTTCAATGGGTTTAGGGGCTTCTAGGCAAAAGAGGCGTGGCCAAAAGTATGTCAACCCTCAGCCATGTCGAGGTCTATACTATAAATGGTATTCTGGGCTTCTGGACCCAAAGGGGCGGGGCCTAACGAATTTAAACCCCCAATGCTATTTCAATGGGTTTAGGGGCTTCTAGGCAAAATGGGCGTGGCCAAAAGTATGTCAACCCTCAGCCATGTCGAGTTCTATACTATGAATGGTATTCTGGGCTTCTGGACCCAAAGGGGCGGGGCCTAACGATCTTAAACCTCCAATGCAATTTCAATGGGTTTAGGGGCTTCTAGGCAAAAGGGGCGTGGCCAAAAGTAGCTCAACCCTCAGCCATGTCGAGGTCTATACTATGAATGGTATTCTGGGCTTCTGGACCCAAAGGGGCGGGGCCTATCGATCTTAAACCCCCAATGCTATTTCAATGGGTTTAGGGGCTTCTAGGCAAAAGGGGCGTGGCCAAAAGTAGCTCAACCCTCAGCCATGTCGAGGTCTATACTATGAATGGTATTCTGGGCTTCTGGACCCAAAGGGGCGGGGCCTAACGATCTTAAACCTCCGATGCTATTTCAATGGGTTTAGGGGCTTCTAGGCAAAAGGGGCGTGGCCAAAAGTATGTTAACCCTCAGCCATGTCGAGTTCTATACTATGAATGGTATTCTGGGCTTCTGGACCCAAAGGGGCGGGGCCTAACGATCGTAAACCTCCAATGCTATTTCAATGGGTTTAGGGGCTTCTAGGCAAAAGGGGCGTGGCCAAAAGTAGCTCAACCCTCAGTCATGTCGAGGTCTATACTATGAATGGTATTCTGGGCTTCTGGACCCAAAGGGGCGGGGCCTAACGATCTTAAACCTCCAATGCTATTTCAATGGGTTTAGGGGCTTCTAGGCAAAAGGGGCGTAGCCAAAAGAAGCTCAACCCTCAGCCATGTCGAGGTCTATACTATGAATGGTATTCTGGGCTTCTGGACCCAAAGGGGCGGGGCCTAACGAATTTAAACCCCCAATGCTATTTCAATGGGTTTAGGGGCTTCTAGGCAAAAGGGGCGTGGCCAAAAGTATGTCAACCCTCAGCCATGTCGAGGTCTATACTATGAATGGTATTCGGGGCTTCTGGACCCAAAGGGGCGGGGCCTAACGATTTTAAACCCCCAATGCTATTTCAATGGGTTTAGGGGCTTCTAGGCAAAAGGGGCGTGGCCAAAAGTATGTCAACCCTCAGCCATGTCGAGGTCTATACTATGAATGGTATTCTGGGCTTCTGGAACCAAAGGGGCGGGGCCTAACGAATTTAAACCCCCAATGCTATTTCAATGGGTTTAGGGGCTTCTAGGCAAAAGGGGCGTGGCCAAAAGTATGTCAACCCTCAGCCATGTCGAGATCTATACTATGAATGGTATTCTGGGCTTCTGGACCCAAAGGGGAGGGCTTAACGAATTTAAACCCCCAATGCTATTTCAATAGGTTTAGGGGCTTCTAGGCAAAAGGGGCGTGGTCAAAAGTAGCTCAACCCTCAGCCATGTCGAGGTCTATACTATGAATGGTATTCTGGGCTTCTGGACCCAAAGGGGAGGGCTTAACGAATTTAAACCCCCAAATGCTATTTCAATGGGTTTAGGGGCTTCAAGGCAAAAGGGGCGTGGCCAAAAGTAGCTCAACCATCAGCCATGTCGAGGTCTATACTATGAATGGTATTCTGGGCTTCTGGACCCAAAGGGGCGGGGCCTAACGATTTTAAACCCCCAATGCTATTTCAATGGGTTTAGGGGCTTCTAGGCAAAAAGGGGCGTGGCCAAAAGTATGTCAACCCTGAGCCATGTCGAGGTCTATACTATGAATGGTATTCTGGGCTTCTGGACCCAAAGGGGCGGGGCCTAACAAATTAAAACCCCCAATGCTATTTCAATGGGTTTAGGGGCTTCTAGGCAAAAGGGGCGTGGCCAAAAGTAGCTCAACCCTCAGCCATGTCGAGGTCTATACTATGAATGGTATTCTGGGCTTCTGGAACCAAAGGGGCGGGGCCTAACGAATTTAAACCCCCAATGCTATTTCAATGGGTTTAGGGGCTTCTAGGCAAAAGGGGCGTGGCCAAAAGTATGTCAACCCTCAGCCATGTCGAGATCTATACTATGAATGGTATTCTGGGCTTCTGGACCCAAAGGGGAGGGCTTAACGAATTTAAACCCCCAATGCTATTTCAATAGGTTTAGGGGCTTCTAGGCAAAAGGGGCGTGGTCAAAAGTAGCTCAACCCTCAGCCATGTCGAGGTCTATACTATGAATGGTATTCTGGGCTTCTGGACCCAAAGGGGAGGGCTTAACGAATTTAAACCCCCAATGCTATTTCAATGGGTTTAGGGGCTTCAAGGCAAAAGGGGCGTGGCCAAAAGTAGCTCAACCCTCAGCCATGTCGAGGTCTATACTATGAATGGTATTCTAGGCTTCTGGACCCAAAGGGGCGGGGCCTAACGATTTTAAACCCCCAATGCTATTTCAATGGGTTTAGGGGCTTCTAGGCAAAAAGGGGCGTGGCCAAAAGTATGTCAACCCTGAGCGATGTCGAGGTCTATACTATGAATGGTATTCTGGGCTTCTGGACCCAAAGGGGCGGGGCCTAACAAATTAAAACCCCCAATGCTATTTCAATGGGTTTAGGGGCTTCTAGGCAAAAGGGGCGTGGCCAAAAGTAGCTCAACCCTCAGCCATGTCGAGGTCTATACTATGAATGGTATTCTGGGCTTCTGGACCCAAAGGGGCGGGGCCTAACGATCTTAAACCTCCGATGCTATTTCAATGGGTTTAGGGGCTTCTAGGCAAAAGGGGCGTGGCCAAAAGTATGTCAACCCTCAGCCATGTCGAGGTCTATACTATGAATGGTATTCTGGGTTTCTGGACCCAAAGGGGCGGGGCCTAACGATTTTAAACCCCCAATGCTATTTCAATGGGTTTAGGGGCTTCTAGGCAAAAGGGGCGTGGCCAAAAGTATGTCAACCCTCAGCCATGTCGAGGTCTATACTATAAATGGTATTCTGGGCTTCTGGACCCAAAGGGGCGGGGCCTAACGAATTTAAACCCCCAATGCTATTTCAATGGATTTAGGGGCTTCTAGGCAAAATGGGCGTGGCCAAAAGTATGTCAACCCTCAGCCATGTCGAGTTCTATACTATGAATGGTATTCTGGGCTTCTGGACCCAAAGGGGCGGGGCCTAACGATCTTAAACCTCCAATGCAATTTCAATGGGTTTAGGGGCTTCTAGGCAAAAGGGGCGTGGCCAAAAGTAGCTCAACCCTCAGCCATGTCGAGGTCTATACTATGAATGGTATTCTGGGCTTCTGGACCCAAAGGGGCGGGGCCTAACGATCTTAAACCCCCAATGCTATTTCAATGGGTTTAGGGGCTTCTAGGCAAAAGGGGCGTGGCCAAAAGTATCTCAACCCTCAGCCATGTCGAGGTCTATACTATGAATGGTATTCTGGGCTTCTGGACCCAAAGGGGCGGGGCCTAACGATCTTAAACCTCCGATGCTATTTCAATGGGTTTAGGGGCTTCTAGGCAAAAGGGGCGTGGCCAAAAGTATGTTAACCCTCAGCCATGTCGAGTTCTATACTATGAATGGTATTCTGGGCTTCTGGACCCAAAGGGGCGGGGCCTAACGATCTTAAACCTCCAATGCTATTTCAATGGGTTTAGGTGCTTCTAGGCAAAAGGGGCGTGGCCAAAAGTAGCTCAACCCTCAGTCATGTCGAGGTCTATACTATGAATGGTATTCTGGGCTTCTGGACCCAAAGGGGCGGGGCCTAACGATCTTAAACCTCCAATGCTATTTCAATGGGTTTAGGGGCTTCTAGGCAAAAGGGGCGTAGCCAAAAGAAGCTCAACCCTCAGCCATTTCGAGGTCTATACTATGAATGGTATTCTGGGCTTCTGGACCCAAAGGGGCGGGGCCTAACGAATTTAAACCCCCAATGCTATTTCAATGGGTTTAGGGGCTTCTAGGCAAAAGGGGCGTGGCCAAAAGTATGTCAACCCTCAGCCATGTCGAGGTCTATACTATGAATGGTATTCGGGGCTTCTGGACCCAAAGGGGCGGGGCCTAACGATTTTAAACCCCCAATGCTATTTCAATGGGTTTAGGGGCTTCTAGGAAAAAGGGGCGTGGCCAAAAGTATGTCAACCCTCAGCCATGTCGAGGTCTATACTATGAATGGTATTCTGGGCTTCTGGAACCAAAGGGGCGGGGCCTAACGAATTTAAACCCCCAATGCTATTTCAATGGGTTTAGGGGCTTCTAGGCAAAAGGGGCGTGGCCAAAAGTATGTCAACCCTCAGCCATGTCGAGATCTATACTATGAATGGTATTCTGGGCTTCTGGACCCAAAGGGGAGGGCTTAACGAATTTAAACCCCCAATGCTATTTCAATAGGTTTAGGGGCTTCTAGGCAAAAGGGGCGTGGTCAAAAGTAGCTCAACCCTCAGCCATGTCGAGGTCTATACTATGAATGGTATTCTGGGCTTCTGGACCCAAAGGGGAGGGCTTAACGAATTTAAACCCCCAATGCTATTTCAATGGGTTTAGGGGCTTCAAGGCAAAAGGGGCGTGGCCAAAAGTAGCTCAACCCTCAGCCATGTCGAGGTCTATACTATGAATGGTATTCTAGGCTTCTGGACCCAAAGGGGCGGGGCCTAACGATTTTAAACCCCCAATGCTATTTCAATGGGTTTAGGGGCTTCTAGGCAAAAAGGGGCGTGGCCAAAAGTATGTCAACCCTGAGCCATGTCGAGGTCTATACTATGAATGGTATTCTGGGCTTCTGGACCCAAAGGGGCGGGGCCTAACAAATTAAAACCCCCAATGCTATTTCAATGGGTTTAGGGGCTTCTAGGCAAAAGGGGCGTGGCCAAAAGTATGTCAACCCTCAGCCATGTCGAGTTCTATACTATGAATGGTATTCTGGGCTTCTGGACCCAAAGGGGCGGGGCCTAACGATTTTAAACCCCCAATGCTATTTCAATGGGTTTAGGGGCTTCTAGGCAAAAGGGGCGTGGCAAAAAGTATGTCAACCCTCAGCCATGTCGAGATCTATACTATGAATGGTATTCTGGGCTTCTGGACCCAAAGGGGAGGGCTTAACGAATTTAAACCCCCAATGCTATTTCAATAGGTTTAGGGGCTTCTAGGCAAAAGGGGCGTGGTCAAAAGTAGCTCAACCCTCAGCCATGTCGAGGTCTATACTATGAATGGTATTCTGGGCTTCTGGACCCAAAGGGGAGGGCTTAACGAATTTAAACCCCCAATGCTATTTCAATAGGTTTAGGGGCTTCAAGGCAAAAGGGGAGTGGCCAAAAGTAGCTCAACCCTCAGCCATGTCGAGGTCTATACTATGAATGGTATTCTAGGCTTCTGGACCCAAAGGGGCGGGGCCTAACGATTTTAAACCCCCAATGCTATTTCAATGGGTTTAGGGGCTTCTAGGCAAAAAGGGGCGTGGCCAAAAGTATGTCAACCCTGAGCCATGTCGAGGTCTATACTATGAATGGTATTCTGGGCTTCTGGACCCAAAGGGGCGGGGCCTAACAAATTAAAACCCCCAATGCTATTTCAATGGGTTTAGGGGCTTCTAGGCAAAAGGGGCGTGGCCAAAAGTATCTCAACCCTCAGCCATGTCGAGGTCTATACTATGAATGGTATTCTGGGCTTCTGGAACCAAAGGGGCGGGGCCTAACGAATTTAAACCCCCAATGCTATTTCAAAGGGTTTAGGGGCTTCTAGGAAAAAGGGGCGTGGCCAAAAGTATCTCAACCCTCAGCCATGTCGAGTTCTATACTATGAATGGTATTCTGGGCTTCTGGACCCAAAGGGGCGGGGCCTAACGATTTTAAACCCCCAATGCTATTTCAATGGGTTTAGGGGCTTCTAGGCAAAAGGGGCGTAGCAAAAAGTATGTCAACCCTCAGCCATGTCGAGATCTATACTATGAATGGTATTCTGGGCTTCTGGACCCAAAGGGGTGGGGCCTAACGAATTTAAACCCCCAATGCTATTTCAATGGGTTTAGGGGCTTCTTGCCAAAAGGGGCGTGGCCAAAAGTATGTCAACCCTCAGCCATGTCGAGGTCTATACTATGAATGGTATTCTGGGCTTCTGGACCCAAAGGGGCGGGGCCTAACGAATTTAAACCCCCAATGCTATTTCAATAGGTTTAGGGGCTTCAAGGCAAAAGGGGAGTGGCCAAAAGTAGCTCAACCCTCAGCCATGTCGAGGTCTATACTATGAATGGTATTCTAGGCTTCTGGACCCAAAGGGGCGGGGCCTAACGATTTTAAACCCCCAATGCTATTTCAATGGGTTTAGGGGCTTCTAGGCAAAAAGGGGCGTGGCCAAAAGTATGTCAACCCTGAGCCATGTCGAGGTCTATACTATGAATGGTATTCTGGGCTTCTGGACCCAAAGGGGCGGGGCCTAACAAATTAAAACCCCCAATGCTATTTCAATGGGTTTAGGGGCTTCTAGGCAAAAGGGGCGTGGCCAAAAGTATCTCAACCCTCAGCCATGTCGAGGTCTATACTATGAATGGTATTCTGGGCTTCTGGAACCAAAGGGGCGGGGCCTAACGAATTTAAACCCCCAATGCTATTTCAATGGGTTTAGGGGCTTCTAGGAAAAAGGGGCGTGGCCAAAAGTATCTCAACCCTCAGCCATGTCGAGTTCTATACTATGAATGGTATTCTGGGCTTCTGGACCCAAAGGGGCGGGGCCTAACGATTTTAAACCCCCAATGCTATTTCAATGGGTTTAGGGGCTTCTAGGCAAAAGGGGCGTGGCAAAAAGTATGTCAACCCTCAGCCATGTCGAGATCTATACTATGAATGGTATTCTGGGCTTCTGGACCCAAAGGGGTGGGGCCTAACGAATTTAAATCCCCAATGCTATTTCAATGGGTTTAGGGGCTTCTTGCCAAAAGGGGCGTGGCCAAAAGTATGTCAACCCTCAGCCATGTCGAGGTCTATACTATGAATGGTATTCTGGGCTTCTGGAACCAAAGGGGCGGGGCCTAACGAATTTAAACCCCCAATGCTATTTCAATGGGTTTAGGGGCTTCTAGGAAAAAGGGGCGTGGCCAAAAGTATCTCAACCCTCAGCCATGTCGAGTTCTATACTATGAATGGTATTCTGGGCTTCTGGACCCAAAGGGGCGGGGCCTAACGATTTTAAACCCCCAATGCTATTTCAATGGGTTTAGGGGCTTCTAGGCAAAAGGGGCGTGGCCAAAAGTAGCTAAACCCTCAGCCATGTCGAGGTCTATACTATGAATGGTATTCTGGGCTTCTGGACCCAAAGGGGCGGGGCCTAACGAATTTAAACCCCCAATGCTATTTCAATAGGTTTAGGGGCTTCTAGGCAAAAGGGGCGTGGCCAAAAGTAGCTCAACCCTCAGCCATGTCGAGTTCTATACTATGAATGGTATTCTGGGCTTCTGGACCCAAAGGGGCGGGGCCTAACGAATTTAAACCCCCAATGCTATTTCAATGGGTTTAGGGGCTTCTAGGCAAAAGGGGCGTGGCCAAAAGTAGATCAACCCTCAGCCATGTCGAGGTCTATACTATGAATGGTATTCTGGGCTTCTGGAACCAAAGGGGCGGGGCCTAACGATTTTAAACCCCCAATGCTATTTCAATGGGTTTAAGGGCTTCTAGGCAAAAGGGGCGTGGCCAAAAGTATGTCAATCCTCAGCCATGTCGAGCTCTATACTATGAATGGTATTCTGGGCTTCTGGACCCAAAGGGGCGGGGCCTAACGAATTTAAACCCCCAATGCTATTTCAATGGGTTTAGGGGCTTTTAGGCAAAAGGGGCGTGGTCAAAAGAATCTCAACCCTCAGCCATGTCGAGGTCTATACTATGAATGGTATTCTGGGCTTCTGGACCCAAAGGGGCGGGGCCTAACGAATTTAAACCACCAATGCTATTTCAATGGGTTTAGGGGCTTCTAGGAAAAAGGGGCGTGGCCAAAAGTATGTCAACCCTCAGCCATGTCGAGGTCTATACTATGAATGGTATTCTGGGCTTCTGGACCCAAAAGGGCGGGGCCTAACGAATTTAAACCCCCAATGCTATTTCAATGGGTTTAGGGGCTTTTAGGCAAAAGGGGCGTGGCCAAAAGAATCTCAACCCTCAGCCATGTCGAGGTCTATACTATGAATGGTATTCTGGGCTTCTGGACCCAAAGGGGCGGGGCCTAACGAATTTAAACCCCCAATGCTATTTCAATGGGTTTAGGGGCTTCTAGGCAAAATGGGCGTGGCCAAAAGTATGTCAACCCTCAGCCATGTCGAGGTCTATACTATGAATGGTATTCTGGGTTTCTGGACCCAAAGGGGCGGGGCCTAACGATTTTAAACCCCCAATGCTATTTCAATGGGTTTAGGGGCTTCTAGGCAAAAGGGGCGTGGCCAAAAGTATGTCAACCCTCAGCCATGTCGAGGTCTATACTATAAATGGTATTCTGGGCTTCTGGACCCAAAGGGGCGGGGCCTAACGAATTTAAACCCCCAATGCTATTTCAATGGGTTTAGGGGCTTCTAGGCAAAATGGGCGTGGCCAAAAGTATGTCAACCCTCAGCCATGTCGAGTTCTATACTATGAATGGTATTCTGGGCTTCTGGACCCAAAGGGGCGGGGCCTAACGATCTTAAACCTCCAATGCAATTTCAATGGGTTTAGGGGCTTCTAGGCAAAAGGGGCGTGGCCAAAAGTAGCTCAACCCTCAGCCATGTCGAGGTCTATACTATGAATGGTATTCTGGGCTTCTGGACCCAAAGGGGCGGGGCCTAACGATCTTAAACCCCCAATGCTATTTCAATGGGTTTAGGGGCTTCTAGGCAAAAGGGGCGTGGCCAAAAGTAGCTCAACCCTCAGCCATGTCGAGGTCTATACTATGAATGGTATTCTGGGCTTCTGGACCCAAAGGGGCGGGGCCTAACGATCTTAAACCTCCGATGCTATTTCAATGGGTTTAGGGGCTTCTAGGCAAAAGGGGCGTGGCCAAAAGTATGTTAACCCTCAGCCATGTCGAGTTCTATACTATGAATGGTATTCTGGGCTTCTGGACCCAAAGGGGCGGGGCCTAACGATCTTAAACCTCCAATGCTATTTCAATGGGTTTAGGGGCTTCTAGGCAAAAGGGGCGTGGCCAAAAGTAGCTCAACCCTCAGTCATGTCGAGGTCTATACTATGAATGGTATTCTGGGCTTCTGGACCCAAAGGGGCGGGGCCTAACGATCTTAAACCTCCAATGCTATTTCAATGGGTTTAGGGGCTTCTAGGCAAAAGGGGCGTAGCCAAAAGAAGCTCAACCCTCAGCCATGTCGAGGTCTATACTATGAATGGTATTCTGGGCTTCTGGACCCAAAGGGGCGGGGCCTAACGAATTTAAACCCCCAATGCTATTTCAATGGGTTTAGGGGCTTCTAGGCAAAAGGGGCGTGGCCAAAAGTATGTCAACCCTCAGCCATGTCGAGGTCTATACTATGAATGGTATTCGGGGCTTCTGGACCCAAAGGGGCGGGGCCTAACGATTTTAAACCCCCAATGCTATTTCAATGGGTTTAGGGGCTTCTAGGCAAAAGGGGCGTGGCCAAAAGTATGTCAACCCTCAGCCATGTCGAGGTCTATACTATGAATGGTATTCTGGGCTTCTGGAACCAAAGGGGCGGGGCCTAACGAATTTAAACCCCCAATGCTATTTCAATGGGTTTAGGGGCTTCTAGGCAAAAGGGGCGTGGCCAAAAGTATGTCAACCCTCAGCCATGTCGAGATCTATACTATGAATGGTATTCTGGGCTTCTGGACCCAAAGGGGAGGGCTTAACGAATTTAAACCCCCAATGCTATTTCAATAGGTTTAGGGGCTTCTAGGCAAAAGGGGCGTGGTCAAAAGTAGCTCAACCCTCAGCCATGTCGAGGTCTATACTATGAATGGTATTCTAGGCTTCTGGACCCAAAGGGGCGGGGCCTAACGATTTTAAACCCCCAATGCTATTTCAATGGGTTTAGGGGCTTCTAGGCAAAAAGGGGCGTGGCCAAAAGTATGTCAACCCTGAGCCATGTCGAGGTCTATACTATGAATGGTATTCTGGGCTTCTGGACCCAAAGGGGCGGGGCCTAACAAATTAAAACCCCCAATGCTATTTCAATGGGTTTAGGGGCTTCTAGGCAAAAGGGGCGTGGCCAAAAGTATGTCAACCCTCAGCCATGTCGAGGTCTATACTATGAATGGTATTCTGGGCTTCTGGAACCAAAGGGGCGGGGCCTAACGAATTTAAACCCCCAATGCTATTTCAATGGGTTTAGGGGCTTCTAGGAAAAAGGGGCGTGGCCAAAAGTATCTCAACCCTCAGCCATGTCGAGTTCTATACTATGAATGGTATTCTGGGCTTCTGGACCCAAAGGGGCGGGGCCTAACGATTTTAAACCCCCAATGCTATTTCAATGGGTTTAGGGGCTTCTAGGCAAAAGGGGCGTGGCAAAAAGTATGTCAACCCTCAGCCATGTCGAGATCTATACTATGAATGGTATTCTGGGCTTCTGGACCCAAAGGGGAGGGCTTAACGAATTTAAACCCCCAATGCTATTTCAATAGGTTTAGGGGCTTCTAGGCAAAAGGGGCGTGGTCAAAAGTAGCTCAACCCTCAGCCATGTCGAGGTCTATACTATGAATGGTATTCTGGGCTTCTGGACCCAAAGGGGAGGGCTTAACGAATTTAAACCCCCAATGCTATTTCAATAGGTTTAGGGGCTTCAAGGCAAAAGGGGCGTGGCCAAAAGTAGCTCAACCCTCAGCCATGTCGAGGTCTATACTATGAATGGTATTCTAGGCTTCTGGACCCAAAGGGGCGGGGCCTAACGATTTTAAACCCCCAATGCTATTTCAATGGGTTTAGGGGCTTCTAGGCAAAAAGGGGCGTGGCCAAAAGTATGTCAACCCTGAGCCATGTCGAGGTCTATACTATGAATGGTATTCTGGGCTTCTGGACCCAAAGGGGCGGGGCCTAACAAATTAAAACCCCCAATGCTATTTCAATGGGTTTAGGGGCTTCTAGGCAAAAGGGGCGTGGCCAAAAGTATCTCAACCCTCAGCCATGTCGAGGTCTATACTATGAATGGTATTCTGGGCTTCTGGAACCAAAGGGGCGGGGCCTAACGAATTTAAACCCCCAATGCTATTTCAATGGGTTTAGGGGCTTCTAGGAAAAAGGGGCGTGGCCAAAAGTATCTCAACCCTCAGCCATGTCGAGTTCTATACTATGAATGGTATTCTGGGCTTCTGGACCCAAAGGGGCGGGGCCTAACGATTTTAAACCCCCAATGCTATTTCAATGGGTTTAGGGGCTTCTAGGCAAAAGGGGCGTGGCAAAAAGTATGTCAACCCTCAGCCATGTCGAGATCTATACTATGAATGGTATTCTGGGCTTCTGGACCCAAAGGGGCGGGGCCTAACCAATTTAAATCCCCAATGCTATTTCAATGGGTTTAGGGGCCTCTTGCCAAAAGGGGCGTGGCCAAAAGTATGTCAACCCTCAGCCATGTCGAGGTCTATACTATGAATGGTATTCTGGGCTTCTGGACCCAAAGGGGCGGGGCCTAACGAATTAAAACCCCCAATGCTATTTCAATGGGTTTAGGGGCTTCTAGGCAAAAGGGGCGTGGCCAAAAGTATGTCAACCCTCAGCCATGTCGAGGTCTATACTATGAATGGTATTCTGGGCTTCTGGAACCAAAGGGGCGGGGCCTAACGAATTTAAACCCCCAATGCTATTTCAATGGGTTTAGGGGCTTCTAGGAAAAAGGGGCGTGGCCAAAAGTATCTCAACCCTCAGCCATGTCGACTTCTATACTATGAATGGTATTCTGGGCTTCTGGACCCAAAGGGGCGGGGCCTAACGATTTTAAACCCCCAATGCTATTTCAATGGGTTTAGGGGCTTCTAGGCAAAAGGGGCGTGGCCAAAAGTAGCTAAACCCTCAGCCATGTCGAGGTCTATACTATGAATGGTATTCTGGGCTTCTGGACCCAAAGGGGCGGGGCCTAACGAATTTAAACCCCCAATGCTATTTCAATAGGTTTAGGGGCTTCTAGGCAAAAGGGGCGTGGTCAAAAGTAGCTCAACCCTCAGCCATGTCGAGTTCTATACTATGAATGGTATTCTGGGCTTCTGGACCCAAAGGGGCGGGGCCTAACGAATTTAAACCCCCAATGCTATTTCAATAGGTTTAGGGGCTTCTAGGCAAAAGGGGCGTGGCCAAAAGTAGCTCAACCCTCAGCCATGTCGAGTTCTATACTATGAATGGTATTCTGGGCTTCTGGACCCAAAGGGGCGGGGCCTAACGAATTTAAACCCCCAATGCTATTTCAATGGGTTTAGGGGCTTCTAGGCAAAAGGGGCGTGGCCAAAAGTAGATCAACCCTCAGCCATGTCGAGGTCTATACTATGAATGGTATTCTGGGCTTCTGGAACCAAAGGGGCGGGGCCTAACGATTTTAAACCCCCAATGCTATTTCAATGGGTTTAAGGGCTTCTAGGCAAAAGGGGCGTGGCCAAAAGTATGTCAATCCTCAGCCATGTCGAGCTCTATACTATGAATGGTATTCTGGGCTTCTGGACCCAAAGGGGCGGGGCCTAACGAATTTAAACCCCCAATGCTATTTCAATGGGTTTAGGGGCTTTTAGGCAAAAGGGGCGTGGTCAAAAGAATCTCAACCCTCAGCCATGTCGAGGTCTATACTATGAATGGTATTCTGGGCTTCTGGACCCAAAGGGGCGGGGCCTAACGAATTTAAACCACCAATGCTATTTCAATGGGTTTAGGGGCTTCTAGGAAAAAGGGGCGTGGCCAAAAGTATGTCAACCCTCAGCCATGTCGAGGTCTATACTATGAATGGTATTCTGGGCTTCTGGACCCAAAAGGGCGGGGCCTAACGAATTTAAACCCCCAATGCTATTTCAATGGGTTTAGGGGCTTTTAGGCAAAAGGGGCGTGGCCAAAAGAATCTCAACCCTCAGCCATGTCGAGGTCTATACTATGAATGGTATTCTGGGCTTCTGGACCCAAAGGGGCGGGGCCTAACGAATTTAAACCACCAATGCTATTTCAATGGGTTTAGGGGCTTCTAGGACAAAGGGGCGTGGCCAAAAGTATCTCAAACCTCAGCCATGTCGAGTTCTATACTATGAATGGTATTCTGGGCTTCTGGACCCAAAGGGGCGGGGTCTAACGATCTTAAACCTCCAATGCTATTTCAATGGGTTTAGGGGCTTCTAGGCAAAAGGGGCGTGGCCAAAAGTAGCTCAACCCTCAGCCATGTCGAGGTCTATACTATGAATGGTATTCTGGGTTTCTGGACCCAAAGGGGCGGGGCCTAACGATTTTAAACCCCCAATGCTATTTCAATGGGTTTAGGGGCTTCTAGGCAAAAGGGGCGTGGCCAAAAGTATGTCAACCCTCAGCCATGTCGAGGTCTATACTATGAATGGTATTCTGGGCTTCTGGACCCAAAGGGGCGGGGCCTAACGAATTTAAACCCCCAATGCTATTTCAATGGGTTTAGGGGCTTCTAGGCAAAATGGGCGTGGCCAAAAGTATGCTAACCCTCAGCCATGTCGAGTTCTATACTATGAATGGTTTTCTGGGCTTCTGGACCCAAAGGGGCGGGGCCTAACGATCTTAAACCTCCAATGCTATTTCAATGGGTTTAGGGGCTTCTAGGTAAAAGGGGCGTGGCCAAAAGTAGCTCAACCCTCAGCCATGTCGAGGTCTATACTATGAATGGTATTCTGGGCTTCTGGACCCAAAGGGGCGGGGCCTAACGATCTTAAACCTCCAATGCTATTTCAATGGGTTTAGGGGCTTCTAGGCAAAAGGGGCGTAGCCAAAAGAAGCTCAACCCTCAGCCATGTCGAGGTCTATACTATGAATGGTATTCTGGGCTTCTGGACCCAAAGGGGCGGGGCCTAACGAATTTAAACCCCCAATGCTATTTCAATGGGTTTAGGGGCTTCTAGGCAAAAGGGGCGTGGCCAAAAGTATGTCAACCCTCAGCCATGTCGAGGTCTATACTATGAATGGTATTCTGGGCTTCTGGACCCAAAGGGGCGGGGCCTAACGATTTTAAACCCCCAATGCTATTTCAATGGGTTTAGGGGCTTCTAGGCAAAAGGGGCGTGGCCAAAAGTATGTCAACCCTCAGCCATGTCGAGGTCTATACTATGAATGGTATTCTGGGCTTCTGGAACCAAAGGGGCGGGGCCTAACGAATTTAAACCCCCAATGCTATTTCAATGGGTTTAGGGGTTCTAGGAAAAAGGGGCGTGGCCAAAAGTATCTCAACCCTCAGCCATGTCGAGTTCTATACTATGAATGGTATTCTGGGCTTCTGGACCCAAAGGGGCGGGGCCTAACGATTTTAAACCCCCAATGCTATTTCAATGGGTTTAGGGGCTTCTAGGCAAAAGGGGCGTGGCAAAAAGTATGTCAACCCTCAGCCATGTCGAGATCTATACTATGAATGGTATTCTGGGCTTCTGGACCCAAAGGGGAGGGCTTAACGAATTTAAACCCCCAATGCTATTTCAATAGGTTTAGGGGCTTCTAGGCAAAAGGGGCGTGGTCAAAAGTAGCTCAACCCTCAGCCATGTCGAGGTCTATACTATGAATGGTATTCTGGGCTTCTGGACCCAAAGGGGAGGGCTTAACGAATTTAAACCCCCAATGCTATTTCAATAGGTTTAGGGGCTTCAAGGCAAAAGGGGCGTGGCCAAAAGTAGCTCAACCCTCAGCCATGTCGAGGTCTATACTATGAATGGTATTCTAGGCTTCTGGACCCAAAGGGGCGGGGCCTAACGATTTTAAACCCCCAATGCTATTTCAATGGGTTTAGGGGCTTCTAGGCAAAAAGGGGCGTGGCCAAAAGTATGTCAACCCTGAGCCATGTCGAGGTCTATACTATGAATGGTATTCTGGGCTTCTGGACCCAAAGGGGCGGGGCCTAACAAATTAAAACCCCCAATGCTATTTCAATGGGTTTAGGGGCTTCTAGGCAAAAGGGGCGTGGCCAAAAGTATGTCAACCCTCAGCCATGTCGAGGTCTATACTATGAATGGTATTCTGGGCTTCTGGAACCAAAGGGGCGGGGCCTAACGAATTTAAACCCCCAATGCTATTTCAATGGGTTTAGGGGCTTCTAGGAAAAAGGGGCGTGGCCAAAAGTATCTCAACACTCAGCCATGTCGAGTTCTATACTATGAATGATATTCTGGGCTTCTGGACCCAAAGGGGCGGGGCCTAACGATTTTAAACCCCCAATGCTATTTCAATGGGTTTAGGGGCTTCTAGGCAAAAGGGGCGTGGCAAAAAGTATGTCAACCCTCAGCCATGTCGAGATCTATACTATGAATGGTATTCTGGGCTTCTGGACCCAAAGGGGAGGGCTTAACGAATTTAAACCCCCAATGCTATTTCAATAGGTTTAGGGGCTTCTAGGCAAAAGGGGCGTGGCCAAAAGTAGCTCAACCCTCAGCCATGTCGAGGTCTATACTATGAATGGTATTCTAGGCTTCTGGACCCAAAGGGGCGGGGCCTAACGATTTTAAACCCCCAATGCTATTTCAATGGGTTTAGGGGCTTCTAGGCAAAAAGGGGCGTGGCCAAAAGTATGTCAACCCTGAGCCATGTCGAGGTCTATACTATGAATGGTATTCTGGGCTTCTGGACCCAAAGGGGCGGGGCCTAACAAATTAAAACCCCCAATGCTATTTCAATGGGTTTAGGGGCTTCTAGGCAAAAGGGGCGTGGCCAAAAGTATGTCAACCCTCAGCCATGTCGAGGTCTATACTATGAATGGTATTCTGGGCTTCTGGAACCAAAGGGGCGGGGCCTAACGAATTTAAACCCCCAATGCTATTTCAATGGGTTTAGGGGCTTCTAGGAAAAAGGGGCGTGGCCAAAAGTATCTTAACCCTCAGCCATGTCGAGTTCTATACTATGAATGGTATTCTGGGCTTCTGGACCCAAAGAGGCGGGGCCTAACGATTTTAAACCCCCAATGCTATTTCAATGGGTTTAGGGGCTTCTAGGCAAAAGGGGCGTGGCAAAAAGTATGTCAACCCTCAGCCATGTCGAGATCTATACTATGAATGGTATTCTGGGCTTCTGGACTCAAAGGGGCGGGGCCTAACGAATTTAAATCCCCAATGCTATTTCAATGGGTTTAGGGGCTTCTTGCCAAAAGGGGCGTGGCCAAAAGTATGTCAACCCTCAGCCATGTCGAGGTCTATACTATGAATGGTATTCTGGGCTTCTGGACCCAAAGGGGCGGGGCCTAACGAATTAAAACCCCCAATGCTATTTCAATGGGTTTAGGGGCTTCTAGGCAAAAGGGGCGTGGCCAAAAGTATGTCAACCCTCAGCCATGTCGAGGTCTATACTATGAATGGTATTCTGGGCTTCTGGAACCAAAGGGGCGGGGCCTAACGAATTTAAACCCCCAATGCTATTTCAATGGGTTTAGGGGCTTCTAGGAAAAAGGGGCGTGGCCAAAAGTATCTCAACCCTCAGCCATGTCGAGTTCTATACTATGAATGGTATTCTGGGCTTCTGGACCCAAAGGGGCGGGGCCTAACGATTTTAAACCCCCAATGCTATTTCAATGGGTTTAGGGGCTTCTAGGCAAAAGGGGCGTGGCCAAAAGTAGCTAAACCCTCAGCCATGTCGAGGTCTATACTATGAATGGTATTCTGGGCTTCTGGACCCAAAGGGGCGGGGCCTAACGAATTTAAACCCCCAATGCTATTTCAATAGGTTTAGGGGCTTCTAGGCAAAAGGGGCGTGGCCAAAAGTAGCTCAACCCTCAGCCATGTCGAGTTCTATACTATGAATGGTATTCTGGGCTTCTGGACCCAAAGGGGCGGGGCCTAACGAATTTAAACCCCCAATGCTATTTCAATGGGTTTAGGGGCTTCTAGGCAAAAGGGGCGTGGCCAAAAGTAGATCAACCCTCAGCCATGTCGAGGTCTATACTATGAATGGTATTCTGGGCTTCTGGAACCAAAGGGGCGGGGCCTAACGATTTTAAACCCCCAATGCTATTTCAATGGGTTTAAGGGCTTCTAGGCAAAAGGGGCGTGGCCAAAAGTATGTCAATCCTCAGCCATGTCGAGCTCTATACTATGAATGGTATTCTGGGCTTCTGGACCCAAAGGGGCGGGGCCTAACGAATTTAAACCCCCAATGCTATTTCAATGGGTTTAGGGGCTTTTAGGCAAAAGGGGCGTGGTCAAAAGAATCTCAACCCTCAGCCATGTCGAGGTCTATACTATGAATGGTGTTCTGGGCTTCTGGACCCAAAGGGGCGGGGCCTAACGAATTTAAACCACCAATGCTATTTCAATGGGTTTAGGGGCTTCTAGGAAAAAGGGGCGTGGCCAAAAGTATGTCAACCCTCAGCCATGTCGAGGTCTATACTATGAATGGTATTCTGGGCTTCTGGACCCAAAAGGGCGGGGCCTAACGAATTTAAACCCCCAATGCTATTTCAATGGGTTTAGGGGCTTTTAGGCAAAAGGGGCGTGGCCAAAAGAATCTCAACCCTCAGCCATGTCGAGGTCTATACTATGAATGGTATTCTGGGCTTCTGGACCCAAAGGGGCTGGGCCTAACGAATTTAAACCACCAATGCTATTTCAATGGGTTTAGGGGCTTCTAGGACAAAGGGGCGTGGCCAAAAGTATCTCAACCCTCAGCCATGTCGAGTTCTATACTATGAATGGTATTCTGGGCTTCTGGACCCAAAGGGGCGGGGTCTAACAATCTTAAACCTCCAATGCTATTTCAATGGGTTTAGGGGCTTCTAGGCAAAAGGGGCGTGGCCAAAAGTAGCTCAACCCTCAGCCATGTCGAGGTCTATACTATGAATGGTATTCTGGGTTTCTGGACCCAAAGGGGCGGGGCCTAACGATTTTAAACCCCCAATGCTATTTCAATGGGTTTAGGGGCTTCTAGGCAAAATGGGCGTGGCCAAAAGTATGTTAACCCTCAGCCATGTCGAGTTCTATACTATGAATGGTTTTCTGGGCTTCTGGACCCAAAGGGGCGGGGCCTAACGATCTTAAACCTCCAATGCTATTTCAATGGGTTTAGGGGCTTCTAGGCAAAAGGGGCGTGGCCAAAAGTAGCTCAACCCTCAGCCATGTCGAGGTCTATACTATGAATGGTATTCTGGGCTTCTGGACCCAAAGGGGCGGGGCCTAACGATCTTAAACCTCCAATGCTATTTCAATGGGTTTAGGGGCTTCTAGGCAAAAGGGGCGTAGCCAAAAGAAACTCAACCCTCAGCCATGTCGAGGTCTATACTATGAATGGTATTCTGGGCTTCTGGACCCAAAGGGGCGGGGCCTAACGAATTTAAACCCCCAATGCTATTTCAATGGGTTTAGGGGCTTCTAGGCAAAAGGGGCGTGGCCAAAAGTATGTCAACCCTCAGCCATGTCGAGGTCTATACTATGAATGGTATTCTGGGCTTCTGGACCCAAAGGGGCGGGGCCTAACGATTTTAAACCCCCAATGCTATTTCAATGGGTTTAGGGGCTTCTAGGCAAAAGGGGCGTGGCCAAAAGTATGTCAACCCTCAGCCATGTCGAGGTCTATACTATGAATGGTATTCTGGGCTTCTGGAACCAAAGGGGCGGGGCCTAACGAATTTAAACCCCCAATGCTATTTCAATGGGTTTAGGGGCTTCTAGGCAAAAGGGGCGTGGCCAAAAGTATGTCAACCCTCAGCCATGTCGAGATCTATACTATGAATGGTATTCTGGGCTTCTGGACCCAAAGGGGAGGGCTTAACGAATTTAAACCCCCAATGCTATTTCAATAGGTTTAGGGGCTTCTAGGCAAAAGGGGCGTGGTCAAAAGTAGCTCAACCCTCAGCCATGTCGAGGTCTATACTATGAATGGTATTCTGGGCTTTTGGACCCAAAGGGGCGGGGCCTAACGATTTTAAACTTCCAATGCTATTTCAATAGGTTTAGGGGCTTCTAGGCAAAAAGGGCGTGGCCAAAAGTAGCTCAACCCTCAGCCATGTCGAGGTCTATACTATGAATGGTATTCTGGGCTTCTGGACCCAAAGGGGCGGGGCCTAACTAATTTAAACCCCCAATGCTATTTCAATGGGTTTAGGGGCTTCTAGGCAAAAGGGGCGTGGTCAAAAGTAGGTCAACCCTCAGTTATGTCGAGGTCTATACTATGAATGGTATTCTGGGCTTCTGGAACCAAAGGGGCGGGGCCTAACGAATTTAAACCCCCATTGCTATTTCAATAGGTTTAGGGGCTTCAAGGCAAAAGGGGCGTGGCCAAAAGTAGCTCAACCCTCAGCCATGTCGAGGTCTATACTATGAATGGTATTCTGGGCTTCTGGACCCAAAGGGGCGGGGCCAAACGATTTTAAACCCCAATGCTATTTCAATGGGTTTAGGGGCTTCTAGGAAAAAGGGGCGTGGCCAAAAGTATCTCAGCCATGTCGAGTTCTATACTATGAATGGTATTCTGGGCTTCTGGACCCAAAGGGGCGGGGCCTAACGATTTTAAACCCCCAATGCTATTTCAATGGGTTTAGGGGCTTCTAGGCAAAAGGGGCGTGGCAAAAAGTATGTCAACCCTCAGCCATGTCGAGATCTATACTATGAATGGTATTCTGGGCTTCTGGACCCAAAGGGGCGGGGCCTAACGAATTTAAATCGCCAATGCTATTTCAATGGGTTTAGGGGCTTCTTGCCAAAAGGGGCGTGGCCAAAAGTATGCCAACCCTCAGCCATGTCGAGGTCTATACTATGAATGGTATTCTGGGCTTCTGGACCCAAAGGGGCGGGGCCTAACGAATTTAAACCCCCAATGCTATTTCAATAGGTTTAGGGATATCTAGGCAAAAGGGGCGTGGCCAAAAGTAGCTAAACCCTCAGCCATGTCGAGGTCTATACTATGAATGGTATTCTGGGCTTCTGGACCCAAAGGGGTGGGGCCTAACGAATTTAAACCCCCAATGCTATTTCAATAGGTTTAGGGGCTTCTAGGCAAAAGGGGCGTGGCCAAAAGTAGCTCAACCCTCAGCCATGTCGAGTTCTATACTATGAATGGTATTCTGGGCTTCTGGACCCAAAGGGGCGGGGCCTAACGAATTTAAACCCCCAATGCTATTTCAATGGGTTTAGGGGCTTCTAGGCAAAAGGGGCGTGGCCAAAAGTATCTCAACCCTCAGCCATGTCGAGTTCTATACTATGAATGGTATTCTGGGCTTCTGGACCCAAAGGGGCGGGGCCTAACGATTTTAAACCCCCAATGCTATTTCAATGGGTTTAGGGGCTTCTAGGCAAAAGGGGCGTGGTAAAAAGTATGTCAACCCTCAGCCATGTCGAGATCTATACTATGAATGGTATTCTGGGCTTCTGGACCCAAAGGGGAGGGCTTAACGAATTTAAACCCCCAATGCTATTTCAATAGGTTTAGGGGCTTCTAGGCAAAAGGGGCGTGGTCAAAAGTAGCTCAGCCCTCAGCCATGTCGAGGTCTATACTATGAATGGTATTCTGGGCTTCTGGACCCAAAGGGGAGGGCTTAACGAATTTAAACCCCCAATGCTATTTCAATAGGTTTAGGGGCTTCAAGGCAAAAGGGGCGTGGCCAAAAGTAGCTCAACCCTCAGCCATGTCGAGGTCTATACTATGAATGGTATTCTAGGCTTCTGGACCCAAAGGGGCGGGGCCTAACGATTTTAAACCCCCAATGCTATTTCAATGGGTTTAGGGGCTTCTAGGCAAAAAGGGGCGTGGCCAAAAGTATGTCAACCCTGAGCCATGTCGAGGTCTATACTATGAATGGTATTCTGGGCTTCTGGACCCAAAGGGGCGGGGCCTAACAAATTAAAACCCCCAATGCTATTTCAATGGGTTTAGGGGCTTCTAGGCAAAAGGGGCGTGGCCAAAAGTATGTCAACCCTCAGCCATGTCGAGGTCTATACTATGAATGGTATTCTGGGCTTCTGGAACCAAAGGGGCGGGGCCTAACGAATTTAAACCCCCAATGCTATTTCAATGGGTTTAGGGGCTTCTAGGAAAAAGGGGCGTGGCCAAAAGTATCTCAACCCTCAGCCATGTCGAGTTCTATACTATGAATGGTATTCTGGGCTTCTGGACCCAAAGAGGCGGGGCCTAACGATTTTAAACCCCCAATGCTATTTCAATGGGTTTAGGGGCTTCTAGGCAAAAGGGGCGTGGCAAAAAGTATGTCAACCCTCAGCCATGTCGAGATCTATACTATGAATGGTATTCTGGGCTTCTGGACCCAAAGGGGCGGGGCCTAACGAATTTAAATCCCCAATGCTATTTCAATGGGTTTAGGGGCTTCTTGCCAAAAGGGGCGTGGCCAAAAGTATGTCAACCCTCAGCCATGTCGAGGTCTATACTATGAATGGTATTCTGGGCTTCTGGACCCAAAGAGGCGGGGCCTAACGATTTTAAACCCCCAATGCTATTTCAATGGGTTTAGGGGCTTCTAGGCAAAAGGGGCGTGGCCAAAAGTATGTCAACCCTCAGCCATGTCGAGGTCTATACTATGAATGGTATTCTGGGCTTCTGGAACCAAAGGGGCGGGGCCTAACGAATTTAAACCCCCAATGCTATTTCAATGGGTTTAGGGGCTTCTAGGAAAAAGGGGCGTGGCCAAAAGTATCTCAACCCTCAGCCATGTCGAGTTCTATACTATGAATGGTATTCTGGGCTTCTGGACCCAAAGGGGCGGGGCCTAACGATTTTAAACCCCCAATGCTATTTCAATGGGTTTAGGGGCTTCTAGGCAAAAGGGGCGTGGCCAAAAGTAGCTAAACCCTCAGCCATGTCGAGGTCTATACTATGAATGGTATTCTGGGCTTCTGGACCCAAAGGGGCGGGGCCTAACGAATTTAAACCCCCAATGCTATTTCAATAGGTTTAGGGGCTTCTAGGCAAAAGGGGCGTGGCCAAAAGTAGCTCAACCCTCAGCCATGTCGAGTTCTATACTATGAATGGTATTCTGGGCTTCTGGACCCAAAGGGGCGGGGCCTAACGAATTTAAACCCCCAATGCTATTTCAATGGGTTTAGGGGCTTCTAGGCAAAAGGGGCGTGGCCAAAAGTAGATCAACCCTCAGCCATGTCGAGGTCTATACTATGAATGGTATTCTGGGCTTATGGAACCAAAGGGGCGGGGCCTAACGATTTTAAACCCCCAATGCTATTTCAATGGGTTTAAGGGCTTCTAGGCAAAAGGGGCGTGGCCAAAAGTATGTCAATCCTCAGCCATGTCGAGCTCTATACTATGAATGGTATTCTGGGCTTCTGGACCCAAAGGGGCGGGGCCTAACGAATTTAAACCCCCAATGCTATTTCAATAGGTTTAGGGGCTTTTAGGCAAAAGGGGCGTGGTCAAAAGAATCTCAACCCTCAGCCATGTCGAGGTCTATACTATGAATGGTGTTCTGGGCTTCTGGACCCAAAGGGGCGGGGCCTAACGAATTTAAACCACCAATGCTATTTCAATGGGTTTAGGGGCTTCTAGGAAAAAGGGGCGTGGCCAAAAGTATGTCAACCCTCAGCCATGTCGAGGTCTATACTATGAATGGTATTCTGGGCTTCTGGACCCAAAAGGGCGGGGCCTAACGAATTTAAACCCCCAATGCTATTTCAATGGGTTTAGGGGCTTTTAGGCAAAAGGGGCGTGGCCAAAAGAATCTCAACCCTCAGCCATGTCGAGGTCTATACTATGAATGGTATTCTGGGCTTCTGGACCCAAAGGGGCGGGGCCTAACGAATTTAAACCACCAATGCTATTTCAATGGGTTTAGGGGCTTCTAGGACAAAGGGGCATGGCCAAAAGTATCTCAACCCTCAGCCATGTCGAGTTCTATACTATGAATGGTATTCTGGGCTTCTGGACCCAAAGGGGCGGGGTCTAACGATCTTAAACCTCCAATGCTATTTCAATGGGTTTAGGGGCTTCTAGGCAAAAGGGGCGTGGCCAAAAGTAGCTCAACCCTCAGCCATGTCGAGGTCTATACTATGAATGGTATTCTGGGTTTCTGGACCCAAATGGGCGGGGCCTAACGATTTTAAACCCCCAATGCTATTTCAATGGGTTTAGGGGCTTCTAGGCAAAATGGGCGTGGCCAAAAGTATGTTAACCCTCAGCCATGTCGAGTTCTATACTATGAATGGTTTTCTGGGCTTCTGGACCCAAAGGGGCGGGGCCTAACGATCTTAAACCTCCAATGCTATTTCAATGGGTTTAGGGGCTTCTAGGCAAAAGGGGCGTGGCCAAAAGTAGCTCAACCCTCAGCCATGTCGAGGTCTATACTATGAATGGTATTCTGGGCTTCTGGACCCAAAGGGGCGGGGCCTAACGATCTTAAACCTCCAATGCTATTTCAATGGGTTTAGGGGCTTCTAGGCAGAAGGGGCGTAGCCAAAAGAAACTCAACCCTCAGCCATGTCGAGGTCTATACTATGAATGGTATTCTGGGCTTCTGGACCCAAAGGGGCGGGGCCTAACGAATTTAAACCCCCAATGCTATTTCAATGGGTTTAGGGGCTTCTAGGCAAAAGGGGCGTGGCCAAAAGTATGTCAACCCTCAGCCATGTCGAGGTCTATACTATGAATGGTATTCTGGGCTTCTGGACCCAAAGGGGCGGGGCCTAACGATTTTAAACCCCCAATGCTATTTCAATGGGTTTAGGGGCTTCTAGGCAAAAGGGGCGTGGCCAAAAGTATGTCAACCCTCAGCCATGTCGAGGTCTATACTATGAATGGTATTCTGGGCTTCTGAAACCAAAGGGGCGGGGCCTAACGAATTTAAACCCCCAATGCTATTTCAATGGGTTTAGGGGCTTCTAGGCAAAAGGGGCGTGGCCAAAAGTATGTCAACCCTCAGCCATGTCGAGATCTATACTATGAATGGTATTCTGGGCTTCTGGACCCAAAGGGGAGGGCTTAACGAATTTAAACCCCCAATGCTATTTCAATAGGTTTAGGGGCTTCTAGGCAAAAGGGGCGTGGTCAAAAGTAGCTCAACCCTCAGCCATGTCGAGGTCTATACTATGAATGGTATTCTGGGCTTCTGGACCCAAAGGGGCGGGGCCTAACGATTTTAAACTTCCAATGCTATTTCAATAGGTTTAGGGGCTTCTAGGCAAAAAGGGCGTGGCCAAAAGTAGCTCAACCCTCAGCCATGTCGAGGTCTATACTATGAATGGTATTCTGGGCTTCTGGACCCAAAGGGGCGGGGCCTAACTAATTTAAACCCCCAATGCTATTTCAATGGGTTTAGGGGCTTCTAGGCAAAAGGGGCGTGGTCAAAAGTAGGTCAACCCTCAGTTATGTCGAGGTCTATACTATGAATGGTATTCTGGGCTTCTGGAACCAAAGGGGCGGGGCCTAACGAATTTAAACCCCCAATGCTATTTCAATGGGTTTAGGGGCTTCTAGGCAAAAGGGGCGTGGCCAAAAGTATGTCAACCCTCAGCCATGTCGAGATCTATACTATGAATGGTATTCTGGGCTTCTGGACCCAAAGGGGAGGGCTTAACGAATTTAAACCCCCAATGCTATTTCAATAGGTTTAGGGGCTTCTAGGCAAAAGGGGCGTGGTCAAAAGTAGCTCAACCCTCAGCCATGTCGAGGTCTATACTATGAATGGTATTCTGGGCTTCTGGACCCAAAGGGGAGGGCTTAACGAATTTAAACCCCCAATGCTATTTCAATGGGTTTAGGGGCTTCAAGGCAAAAGGGGCGTGGCCAAAAGTAGCTCAACCCTCAGCCATGTCGAGGTCTATACTATGAATGGTATTCTAGGCTTCTGGACCCAAAGGGGCGGGGCCTAACGATTTTAAACCCCCAATGCTATTTCAATGGGTTTAGGGGCTTCTAGGCAAAAAGGGGCGTGGCCAAAAGTATGTCAACCCTGAGCCATGTCGAGGTCTATACTATGAATGGTATTCTGGGCTTCTGGACCCAAAGGGGCGGGGCCTAACAAATTAAAACCCCCAATGCTATTTCAATGGGTTTAGGGGCTTCTAGGCAAAAGGGGCGTGGCCAAAAGTATGTCAACCCTCAGCCATGTCGAGGTCTATACTATGAATGGTATTCTGGGCTTCTGGAACCAAAGGGGCGGGGCCTAACGAATTTAAACCCCCAATGCTATTTCAATGGGTTTAGGGGCTTCTAGGAAAAAGGGGCGTGGCCAAAAGTATCTCAACCCTCAGCCATGTCGAGTTCTATACTATGAATGATATTCTGGGCTTCTGGACCCAAAGGGGCGGGGCCTAACGATTTTAAACCCCCAATGCTATTTCAATGGGTTTAGGGGCTTCTAGGCAAAAGGGGCGTGGCAAAAAGTATGTCAACCCTCAGCCATGTCGAGATCTATACTATGAATGGTATTCTGGGCTTCTGGACCCAAAGGGGAGGGCTTAACGAATTTAAACCCCCAATGCTATTTCAATAGGTTTAGGGGCTTCTAGGCAAAAGGGGCGTGGCCAAAAGTAGCTCAACCCTCAGCCATGTCGAGGTCTATACTATGAATGGTATTCTAGGCTTCTGGACCCAAAGGGGCGGGGCCTAACGATTTTAAACCCCCAATGCTATTTCAATGGGTTTAGGGGCTTCTAGGCAAAAAGGGGCGTGGCCAAAAGTATGTCAACCCTGAGCCATGTCGAGGTCTATACTATGAATGGTATTCTGGGCTTCTGGACCCAAAGGGGCGGGGCCTAACAAATTAAAACCCCCAATGCTATTTCAATGGGTTTAGGGGCTTCTAGGCAAAAGGGGCGTGGCCAAAAGTATGTCAACCCTCAGCCATGTCGAGGTCTATACTATGAATGGTATTCTGGGCTTCTGGAACCAAAGGGGCGGGGCCTAACGAATTTAAACCCCCAATGCTATTTCAATGGGTTTAGGGGCTTCTAGGAAAAAGGGGCGTGGCCAAAAGTATCTTAACCCTCAGCCATGTCGAGTTCTATACTATGAATGGTATTCTGGGCTTCTGGACCCAAAGAGGCGGGGCCTAACGATTTTAAACCCCCAATGCTATTTCAATGGGTTTAGGGGCTTCTAGGCAAAAGGGGCGTGGCAAAAAGTATGTCAACCCTCAGCCATGTCGAGATCTATACTATGAATGGTATTCTGGGCTTCTGGACCCAAAGGGGCGGGGCCTAACGAATTTAAATCCCCAATGCTATTTCAATGGGTTTAGGGGCTTCTTGCCAAAAGGGGCGTGGCCAAAAGTATGTCAACCCTCAGCCATGTCGAGGTCTATACTATGAATGGTATTCTGGGCTTCTGGACCCAAAGGGGCGGGGCCTAACGAATTAAAACCCCCAATGCTATTTCAATGGGTTTAGGGGCTTCTAGGCAAAAGGGGCGTGGCCAAAAGTATGTCAACCCTCAGCCATGTCGAGGTCTATACTATGAATGGTATTCTGGGCTTCTGGAACCAAAGGGGCGGGGCCTAACGAATTTAAACCCCTAATGCTATTTCAATGGGTTTAGGGGCTTCTAGGAAAAAGGGGCGTGGCCAAAAGTATCTCAACTCTCAGCCATGTCGAGTTCTATACTATGAATGGTATTCTGGGCTTCTGGACCCAAAGGGGCGGGGCCTAACGATTTTAAACCCCCAATGCTATTTCAATGGGTTTAGGGGCTTCTAGGCAAAAGGGGCGTGGCCAAAAGTATGTTAACCCTCAGCCATGTCGAGTTCTATACTATGAATGGTTTTCTGGGCTTCTGGACCCAAAGGGGCGGGGCCTAACGATCTTAAACCTCCAATGCTATTTCAATGGGTTTAGGGGCTTCTAGGCAAAAGGGGCGTGGCCAAAAGTAGCTCAACCCTCAGCCATGTCGAGGTCTATACTATGAATGGTATTCTGGGCTTCTGGACCCAAAGGGGCGGGGCCTAACGATCTTAAACCTCCAATGCTATTTCAATGGGTTTAGGGGCTTCTAGGCAAAAGGGGCGTAGCCAAAAGAAACTCAACCCTCAGCCATGTCGAGGTCTATACTATGAATGGTATTCTGGGCTTCTGGACCCAAAGGGGCGGGGCCTAACGAATTTAAACCCCCAATGCTATTTCAATGGGTTTAGGGGCTTCTAGGCAAAAGGGGCGTGGCCAAAAGTATGTCAACCCTCAGCCATGTCGAGGTCTATACTATGAATGGTATTCTGGGCTTCTGGACCCAAAGGGGCGGGGCCTAACGATTTTAAACCCCCAATGCTATTTCAATGGGTTTAGGGGCTTCTAGGCAAAAGGGGCGTGGCCAAAAGTATGTCAACCCTCAGCCATGTCGAGGTCTATACTATGAATGGTATTCTGGGCTTCTGGAACCAAAGGGGCGGGGCCTAACGAATTTAAACCCCCAATGCTATTTCAATGGGTTTAGGGGCTTCTAGGCAAAAGGGGCGTGGCCAAAAGTATGTCAACCCTCAGCCATGTCGAGATCTATACTATGAATGGTATTCTGGGCTTCTGGACCCAAAGGGGAGGGCTTAACGAATTTAAACCCCCAATGCTATTTCAATAGGTTTAGGGGCTTCTAGGCAAAAGGGGCGTGGTCAAAAGTAGCTCAACCCTCAGCCATGTCGAGGTCTATACTATGAATGGTATTCTGGGCTTCTGGACCCAAAGGGGCGGGGCCTAACGATTTTAAACTTCCAATGCTATTTCAATAGGTTTAGGGGCTTCTAGGCAAAAAGGGCGTGGCCAAAAGTAGCTCAACCCTCAGCCATGTCGAGGTCTATACTATGAATGGTATTCTGGGCTTCTGGACCCAAAGGGGCGGGGCCTAACTAATTTAAACCCCCAATGCTATTTCAATGGGTTTAGGGGCTTCTAGGCAAAAGGGGCGTGGTCAAAAGTAGGTCAACCCTCAGTTATGTCGAGGTCTATACTATGAATGGTATTCTGGGCTTCTGGAACCAAAGGGGCGGGGCCTAACGAATTTAAACCCCCATTGCTATTTCAATAGGTTTAGGGGCTTCAAGGCAAAAGGGGCGTGGCCAAAAGTAGCTCAACCCTCAGCCATGTCGAGGTCTATACTATGAATGGTATTCTGGGCTTCTGGACCCAAAGGGGCGGGGCCAAACGATTTTAAACCCCAATGCTATTTCAATGGGTTTAGGGGCTTCTAGGAAAAAGGGGCGTGGCCAAAAGTATCTCAGCCATGTCGAGTTCTATACTATGAATGGTATTCTGGGCTTCTGGACCCAAAGGGGCGGGGCCTAACGATTTTAAACCCCCAATGCTATTTCAATGGGTTTAGGGGCTTCTAGGCAAAAGGGGCGTGGCAAAAAGTATGTCAACCCTCAGCCATGTCGAGATCTATACTATGAATGGTATTCTGGGCTTCTGGACCCAAAGGGGCGGGGCCTAACGAATTTAAATCGCCAATGCTATTTCAATGGGTTTAGGGGCTTCTTGCCAAAAGGGGCGTGGCCAAAAGTATGCCAACCCTCAGCCATGTCGAGGTCTATACTATGAATGGTATTCTGGGCTTCTGGACCCAAAGGGGCGGGGCCTAACGAATTTAAACCCCCAATGCTATTTCAATAGGTTTAGGGATATCTAGGCAAAAGGGGCGTGGCCAAAAGTAGCTAAACCCTCAGCCATGTCGAGGTCTATACTATGAATGGTATTCTGGGCTTCTGGACCCAAAGGGGTGGGGCCTAACGAATTTAAACCCCCAATGCTATTTCAATAGGTTTAGGGGCTTCTAGGCAAAAGGGGCGTGGCCAAAAGTAGCTCAACCCTCAGCCATGTCGAGTTCTATACTATGAATGGTATTCTGGGCTTCTGGACCCAAAGGGGCGGGGCCTAACGAATTTAAACCCCCAATGCTATTTCAATGGGTTTAGGGGCTTCTAGGCAAAAGGGGCGTGGCCAAAAGTAGGTCAACCCTCAGCCATGTCGAGGTCTATACTATGAATGGTATTCTGGGCTTCTGGAACCAAAGGGGCGGGGCCTAACGATTTTAAACCCCCAATGCTATTTCAATGGGTTTAGGGGCTTCTAGGCAAAAGGGGCGTGGCCAAAAGTATGTCAATCCTCAGCCATGTCGAGCTCTATACTATGAATGGTATTCTGGGCTTCTGGACCCAAAGGGGCGGGGCCTAACGAATTTAAACCCCCAATGCTATTTCAATAGGTTTAGGGATATCTAGGCAAAAGGGGCGTAACCAAAAGTAGCTCAACCCTCAGCCATGTCGAGGTCTATACTATGAATGGTATTCTGGGCTTCTGGACCCAAAGGGGCGGGGCCTAACGAATTTAAACCCCCAATGCTATTTCAATGGGTTTAGGGGCTTCTAGGCAAAAGGGGCGTGGCCAAAAGTAGCTCAACCCTCAGCCATGTCGAGGTCTATACTATGAATGGTATTATGGGCTTCTGGACCCAAAGGGGCGGGGCCTAACGAATTTAAACCACCAATGCTATTTCAATGGGTTTAGGGGCTTTTAGGCAAAAAGGGGCGTGGTCAAAAGTATCTCAACCCTCAGCCATGTCGAGGTCTATACTATGAATGGTATTCTGGGCTTCTGGACCCAAAGGGGCGAGGCCTAACGAATTTAAACCACCAATGCTATTTCAATGGGTTTAGGGGCTTCTAGGAAAAAGGGGCGTGGCCAAACGTATCTCAACCCTCAGCCATGTCGAGTTCTATACTATGAATGGTATTCTGGGCTTCTGGACCCAAAGGGGCGGGTCCTAACAAATTTAAACCCCCAATGCTATTTCAATGGGTTTAAGGGCTTCTAGGCAAAAGGGGCATGGCCAAAAGTAGGTCAACCCTCAGCCATGTCGAGTTCTATACTATGAATGGTATTCTGGGCTTCTGGACCCAAAGGGACGGGGCCTAACGAATTTAAACCCCAATGCTATTTCAATGGGTTTAGGGGCTTCTAGGCAAAAGGGGCGTGGCCAAAAGTAGGTCAACCCTCAGCCATGTCGAGGTCTATACTATGAATGGTATTCTGGGCTTCTGGACCCAAAGGGGCGGGGCCTAACGAATTTAAACCCCCAATGCTATTTCAATGGGTTTAGGGGCTTTTAGGCAAAAGGGGCGTGGCCAAAAGTATCTCAACCCTCAGCCATGCCGAGGTCTATACTATGAATGGTATTCTGGGCTTCTGGACCCAAAGGGGCGGGGCCTAACGAATTTAAACCCCCAATGCTATTTCAATAGGTTTAGGGGCTTCAAGGCAAAAGGGGCGTGGCCAAAAGTAGCTCAACCCTCAGCCATGTCGAGGTCTATACTATGAATGGTATTCTAGGCTTCTGGACCCAAAGGGGCGGGGCCTAACGATTTTAAACCCCCAATGCTATTTCAATGGGTTTAGGGGCTTCTAGGCAAAAAGGGGCGTGGCCAAAAGTATGTCAACCCTGAGCCATGTCGAGGTCTATACTATGAATGGTATTCTGGGCTTCTGGACCCAAAGGGGCGGGGCCTAACGATTTTAAACCCCCAATGCTATTTCAATGGGTTTAGGGGCTTCTAGGCAAAAGGGGCGTGGCCAAAAGTATGTCAACCCTCAGCCATGTCGAGGTCTATACTATGAATGGTATTCTGGGCTTCTGGACCCAAAGGGGAGGGCTTAACGAATTTAAACCCCCAATGCTATTTCAATAGGTTTAGGGGCTTCTAGGCAAAAGGGGCGTGGTCAAAAGTAGCTCAACCCTCAGCCATGTCGAGGTCTATACTATGAATGGTATTCTGGGCTTCTGGACCCAAAGGGGCGGGGCCTAACGATTTTAAACTTCCAATGCTATTTCAATAGGTTTAGGGGCTTCTAGGAAAAAGGGGCGTGGCCAAAAGTATCTCAGCCATGTCGAGTTCTATACTATGAATGGTATTCTGGGCTTCTGGACCCAAAGGGGCGGGGCCTAACGATTTTAAACCCCCAATGCTATTTCAATGGGTTTAGGGGCTTCTAGGCAAAAGGGGCGTGGCAAAAAGTATGTCAACCCTCAGCCATGTCGAGATCTATACTATGAATGGTATTCTGGGCTTCTGGACCCAAAGGGGCGGGGCCTAACGAATTTAAATCGCCAATGCTATTTCAATGGGTTTAGGGGCTTCTTGCCAAAAGGGGCGTGGCCAAAAGTATGCCAACCCTCAGCCATGTCGAGGTCTATACTATGAATGGTATTCTGGGCTTCTGGACCCAAAGGGGCGGGGCCTAACGAATTTAAACCCCCAATGCTATTTCAATAGGTTTAGGGATATCTAGGCAAAAGGGGCGTGGCCAAAAGTAGCTAAACCCTCAGCCATGTCGAGGTCTATACTATGAATGGTATTCTGGGCTTCTGGACCCAAAGGGGTGGGGCCTAACGAATTTAAACCCCCAATGCTATTTCAATAGGTTTAGGGGCTTCTAGGCAAAAGGGGCGTGGCCAAAAGTAGCTCAACCCTCAGCCATGTCGAGGTCTATACTATGAATGGTATTCTGGGCTTCTGGACCCAAAGGGGCGGGGCCTAACGAATTTAAACCCCCAATGCTATTTCAATGGGTTTAGGGGCTTCTAGGCAAAAGGGGCGTGGCCAAAAGTAGGTCAACCCTCAGCCATGTCGAGGTTTATACTATGAATGGTGTTCTGGGCTTCTGGACCCAAAGGGGCGGGGCCTAACGAATTTAAACCACCAATGCTATTTCAATGGGTTTAGGGGCTTCTAGGAAAAAGGTGCGTGGCCAAAAGTATGTCAACCCTCAGCCATGTCGAGGTCTATACTATGAATGGTATTCTGGGCTTCTGGACCCAAAAGGGCGGGGCCTAACGAATTTAAACCCCCAATGCTATTTCAATGGGTTTAGGGGCTTTTAGGCAAAAGGGGCGTGGCCAAAAGAATCTCAACCCTCAGCCATGTCGAGGTCTATACTATGAATGGTATTCTGGGCTTCTGGACCCAAAGGGGCGGGGCCTAACTAATTTAAACCCCCAATGCTATTTCAATGGGTTTAGGGGCTTCTAGGCAAAAGGGGCGTGGCCAAAAGTAGCTCAACCCTCAGTCATGTCGAGGTCTATACTATGAATGGTATTCTGGGCTTCTGGACCCAAAGGGGCGGGGCCTAACGATCTTAAACCTCCAATGCTATTTCAATGGGTTTAGGGGCTTCTAGGCAAAAGGGGCGTAGCCAAAAGAAGCTCAACCCTCAGCCATGTCGAGGTCTATACTATGAATGGTATTCTGGGCTTCTGGACCCAAAGGGGCGGGGCCTAACGAATTTAAACCCCCAATGCTATTTCAATGGGTTTAGGGGCTTCTAGGCAAAAGGGGCGTGGCCAAAAGTATGTCAACCCTCAGCCATGTCGAGGTCTATACTATGAATGGTATTTGGGGCTTCTGGACCCAAAGGGGCGGGGCCTAACGATTTTAAACCCCCAATGCTATTTCAATGGGTTTAGGGGCTTCTAGGCAAAAGGGGCGTGGCCAAAAGTATGTCAACCCTCAGCCATGTCGAGGTCTATACTATGAATGGTATTCTGGGCTTCTGGAACCAAAGGGGCGGGGCCTAACGAATTTAAACCCCCAATGATATTTCAATGGGTTTAGGGGCTTCTAGGAAAAAAGGGGCGTGGCCAAAAGTATGTCAACCCTCAGCCATGTCGAGATCTATACTATGAATGATATTCTGGGCTTCTGGACCCAAAGGGGAGGGCTTAACGAATTTAAACCCCCAATGCTATTTCAATAGGTTTAGGGGCTTCTAGGCAAAAGGGGCGTGGTCAAAAGTAGCTCAACCCTCAGCCATGTCGAGGTCTATACTATGAATGGTATTCTGGGCTTCTGGACCCAAAGGGGAGGGCTTAACGAATTTAAACCCCCAATGCTATTTCAATGGGTTTAGGGGCTTCTAGGCAAAAGGGGCGTGGCCAAAAGTATGTCAACCCTCAGCCATGTCGAGGTTTATACTATGAATGGTGTTCTGGGCTTCTGGACCCAAAGGGGCGGGGCCTAACGAATTTAAACCACCAATGCTATTTCAATGGGTTTAGGGGCTTCTAGGAAAAAGGTGCGTGGCCAAAAGTATGTCAACCCTCAGCCATGTCGAGGTCTATACTATGAATGGTATTCTGGGCTTCTGGACCCAAAAGGGCGGGGCCTAACGAATTTAAACCCCCAATGCTATTTCAATGGGTTTAGGGGCTTTTAGGCAAAAGGGGCGTGGCCAAAAGAATCTCAACCCTCAGCCATGTCGAGGTCTATACTATGAATGGTATTCTGGGCTTCTGGACCCAAAGGGGCGGGGCCTAACGAATTTAAACCACCAATGCTATTTCAATGGGTTTAGGGGCTTCTAGGACAAAGGGGCGTGGCCAAAAGTATCTCAACCCTCAGCCATGTCGAGTTCTATACTATGAATGGTATTCTGGGCTTCTGGACCCAAAGGGGCGGGGTCTAACGATCTTAAACCTCCAATGCTATTTCAATGGGTTTAGGGGCTTCTAGGCAAAAGGGGCGTGGCCAAAAGTAGCTCAACCCTCAGCCATGTCGAGGTCTATACTATGAATGGTATTCTGGGTTTCTGGACCCAAAGGGGCGGGGCCTAACGATTTTAAACCCCCAATGCTATTTCAATGGGTTTAGGGGCTTCTAGGCAAAATGGGCGTGGCCAAAAGTATGTTAACCCTCAGCCATGTCGAGTTCTATACTATGAATGGTTTTCTGGGCTTCTGGACCCAAAGGGGCGGGGCCTAACGATCTTAAACCTCCAATGCTATTTCAATGGGTTTAGGGGCTTCTAGGCAAAAGGGGCGTGGCCAAAAGTAGCTCAACCCTCAGCCATGTCGAGGTCTATACTATGAATGGTATTCTGGGCTTCTGGACCCAAAGGGGCGGGGCCTAACGATCTTAAACCTCCAATGCTATTTCAATGGGTTTAGGGGCTTCTAGGCAAAAGGGGCGTAGCCAAAAGAAACTCAACCCTCAGCCATGTCGAGGTCTATACTATGAATGGTATTCTGGGCTTCTGGACCCAAAGGGGCGGGGCCTAACGAATTTAAACCCCCAATGCTATTTCAATGGGTTTAGGGGCTTCTAGGCAAAAGGGGCGTGGCCAAAAGTATGTCAACCCTCAGCCATGTCGAGGTCTATACTATGAATGGTATTCTGGGCTTCTGGACCCAAAGGGGCGGGGCCTAACGATTTTAAACCCCCAATGCTATTTCAATGGGTTTAGGGGCTTCTAGGCAAAAGGGGCGTGGCCAAAAGTATGTCAACCCTCAGCCATGTCGAGGTCTATACTATGAATGGTATTCTGGGCTTCTGGAACCAAAGGGGCGGGGCCTAACGAATTTAAACCCCCAATGCTATTTCAATGGGTTTAGGGGCTTCTAGGCAAAAGGGGCGTGGCCAAAAGTATGTCAACCCTCAGCCATGTCGAGATCTATACTATGAATGGTATTCTGGGCTTCTGGACCCAAAGGGGAGGGCTTAACGAATTTAAACCCCCAATGCTATTTCAATAGGTTTAGGGGCTTCTAGGCAAAAGGGGCGTGGTCAAAAGTAGCTCAACCCTCAGCCATGTCGAGGTCTATACTATGAATGGTATTCTGGGCTTCTGGACCCAAAGGGGCGGGGCCTAACGATTTTAAACTTCCAATGCTATTTCAATAGGTTTAGGGGCTTCTAGGCAAAAAGGGCGTGGCCAAAAGTAGCTCAACCCTCAGCCATGTCGAGGTCTATACTATGAATGGTATTCTGGGCTTCTGGACCCAAAGGGGCGGGGCCTAACTAATTTAAACCCCCAATGCTATTTCAATGGGTTTAGGGGCTTCTAGGCAAAAGGGGCGTGGTCAAAAGTAGGTCAACCCTCAGTTATGTCGAGGTCTATACTATGAATGGTATTCTGGGCTTCTGGAACCAAAGGGGCGGGGCCTAACGAATTTAAACCCCCATTGCTATTTCAATAGGTTTAGGGGCTTCAAGGCAAAAGGGGCGTGGCCAAAAGTAGCTCAACCCTCAGCCATGTCGAGGTCTATACTATGAATGGTATTCTGGGCTTCTGGACCCAAAGGGGCGGGGCCAAACGATTTTAAACCCCAATGCTATTTCAATGGGTTTAGGGGCTTCTAGGAAAAAGGGGCGTGGCCAAAAGTATCTCAACCCTCAGCCATGTCGAGTTCTATACTATGAATGGTATTCTGGGCTTCTGGACCCAAAGGGGCGGGGCCTAACGAATTTAAACCCCCAATGCTATTTCAATGGGTTTAGGGGCTTCTAGGAAAAAGGGGCGTGGCCAAAAGTATGTCAACCCTCAGCCATGTCGAGATCTATACTATGAATGATATTCTGGGCTTCTGGACCCAAAGGGGAGGGCTTAACGAATTTAAACCCCCAATGCTATTTCAATAGGTTTAGGGGCTTCTAGGCAAAAGGGGCGTGGTCAAAAGTAGCTCAACCCTCAGCCATGTTGAGGTCTATACTATGAATGGTATTCTGGGCTTCTGGACCCAAAGGGGAGGGCTTAACGAATTTAAACCCCCAATGCTATTTCAATGGGTTTAGGGGCTTCTAGGCAAAAGGGGCGTGGCCAAAAGTATGTCAACCCTCAGCCATGTCGAGGTTTATACTATGAATGGTGTTCTGGGCTTCTGGACCCAAAGGGGCGGGGCCTAACGAATTTAAACCACCAATGCTATTTCAATGGGTTTAGGGGCTTCTAGGAAAAAGGGGCGTGGCCAAAAGTATGTCAACCCTCAGCCATGTCGAGGTCTATACTATGAATGGTATTCTGGGCTTCTGGACCCAAAAGGGCGGGGCCTAACGAATTTAAACCCCCAATGCTATTTCAATGGGTTTAGGGGCTTTTAGGCAAAAGGGGCGTGGCCAAAAGAATCTCAACCCTCAGCCATGTCGAGGTCTATACTATGAATGGTATTCTGGGCTTCTGGACCCAAAGGGGCGGGGCCTAACGAATTTAAACCACCAATGCTATTTCAATGGGTTTAGGGGCTTCTAGGACAAAGGGGCGTGGCCAAAAGTATCTCAACCCTCAGCCATGTCGAGTTCTATACTATGAATGGTATTCTGGGCTTCTGGACCCAAAGGGGCGGGGTCTAACGATCTTAAACCTCCAATGCTATTTCAATGGGTTTAGGGGCTTCTAGGCAAAAGGGGCGTGGCCAAAAGTAGCTCAACCCTCAGCCATGTCGAGGTCTATACTATGAATGGTATTCTGGGTTTCTGGACCCAAAGGGGCGGGGCCTAACGATTTTAAACCCCCAATGCTATTTCAATGGGTTTAGGGGCTTCTAGGCAAAATGGGCGTGGCCAAAAGTATGTTAACCCTCAGCCATGTCGAGTTCTATACTATGAATGGTTTTCTGGGCTTCTGGACCCAAAGGGGCGGGGCCTAACGATCTTAAACCTCCAATGCTATTTCAATGGGTTTAGGGGCTTCTAGGCAAAAGGGGCATGGCCAAAAGTAGCTCAACCCTCAGCCATGTCGAGGTCTATACTATGAATGGTATTCTGGGCTTCTGGACCCAAAGGGGCGGGGCCTAACGATCTTAAACCTCCAATGCTATTTCAATGGGTTTAGGGGCTTCTAGGCAAAAGGGGCGTAGCCAAAAGAAACTCAACCCTCAGCCATGTCGAGGTCTATACTATGAATGGTATTCTGGGCTTCTGGACCCAAAGGGGCGGGGCCTAACGAATTTAAACCCCCAATGCTATTTCAATGGGTTTAGGGGCTTCTAGGCAAAAGGGGCGTGGCCAAAAGTATGTCAACCCTCAGCCATGTCGAGGTCTATACTATGAATGGTATTCTGGGCTTCTGGACCCAAAGGGGCGGGGCCTAACGATTTTAAACCCCCAATGCTATTTCAATGGGTTTAGGGGCTTCTAGGCAAAAGGGGCGTGGCCAAAAGTATGTCAACCCTCAGCCATGTCGAGGTCTATACTATGAATGGTATTCTGGGCTTCTGGAACCAAAGGGGCGGGGCCTAACGAATTTAAACCCCCAATGCTATTTCAATGGGTTTAGGGGCTTCTAGGCAAAAGGGGCGTGGCCAAAAGTATGTCAACCCTCAGCCATGTCGAGATCTATACTATGAATGGTATTCTGGGCTTCTGGACCCAAAGGGGAGGGCTTAACGAATTTAAACCCCCAATGCTATTTCAATAGGTTTAGGGGCTTCTAGGCAAAAGGGGCGTGGTCAAAAGTAGCTCAACCCTCAGCCATGTCGAGGTCTATACTGTGAATGGTATTCTGGGCTTCTGGACCCAAAGGGGCGGGGCCTAACGATTTTAAACTTCCAATGCTATTTCAATAGGTTTAGGGGCTTCTAGGCAAAAAGGGCGTGGCCAAAAGTAGCTCAACCCTCAGCCATGTCGAGGTCTATACTATGAATGGTATTCTGGGCTTCTGGACCCAAAGGGGCGGGGCCTAACTAATTTAAACCCCCAATGCTATTTCAATGGGTTTAGGGGCTTCTAGGCAAAAGGGGCGTGGTCAAAAGTAGGTCAACCCTCAGTTATGTCGAGGTCTATACTATGAATGGTATTCTGGGCTTCTGGAACCAAAGGGGCGGGGCCTAACGAATTTAAACCCCCATTGCTATTTCAATAGGTTTAGGGGCTTCAAGGCAAAAGGGGCGTGGCCAAAAGTAGCTCAACCCTCAGCCATGTCGAGGTCTATACTATGAATGGTATTCTGGGCTTCTGGACCCAAAGGGGCGGGGCCAAACGATTTTAAACCCCAATGCTATTTCAATGGGTTTAGGGGCTTCTAGGAAAAAGGGGCGTGGCCAAAAGTATCTCAACCCTCAGCCATGTCGAGTTCTATACTATGAATGGTATTCTGGGCTTCTGGACCCAAAGGGGCGGGGCCTAACGATTTTAAACCCCCAATGCTATTTCAATGGGTTTAGGGGCTTCTAGGCAAAAGGGGCGTGGTCAAAAGTAGCTCAACCCTCAGCCATGTCGAGGTCTATACTATGAATGGTATTCTGGGCTTCTGGACCCAAAGGGGCGGGGCCTAACGATTTTAAACTTCCAATGCTATTTCAATAGGTTTAGGGGCTTCTAGGCAAAAAGGGCGTGGCCAAAAGTAGCTCAACCCTCAGCCATGTCGAGGTCTATACTATGAATGGTATTCTGGGCTTCTGGACCCAAAGGGGCGGGGCCTAACTAATTTAAACCCCCAATGCTATTTCAATGGGTTTAGGGGCTTCTAGGCAAAAGGGGCGTGGTCAAAAGTAGGTCAACCCTCAGTTATGTCGAGGTCTATACTATGAATGGTATTCTGGGCTTCTGGAACCAAAGGGGCGGGGCCTAACGAATTTAAACCCCCATTGCTATTTCAATAGGTTTAGGGGCTTCAAGGCAAAAGGGGCGTGGCCAAAAGTAGCTCAACCCTCAGCCATGTCGAGGTCTATACTATGAATGGTATTCTGGGCTTCTGGACCCAAAGGGGCGGGGCCAAACGATTTTAAACCCCAATGCTATTTCAATGGGTTTAGGGGCTTCTAGGAAAAAGGGGCGTGGCCAAAAGTATCTCAACCCTCAGCCATGTCGAGTTCTATACTATGAATGGTATTCTGGGCTTCTGGACCCAAAGGGGCGGGGCCTAACGAATTTAAACCCCCAATGCTATTTCAATGGGTTTAGGGGCTTCTAGGAAAAAGGGGCGTGGCCAAAAGTATGTCAACCCTCAGCCATGTCGAGATCTATACTATGAATGATATTCTGGGCTTCTGGACCCAAAGGGGAGGGCTTAACGAATTTAAACCCCCAATGCTATTTCAATAGGTTTAGGGGCTTCTAGGCAAAAGGGGCGTGGTCAAAAGTAGCTCAACCCTCAGCCATGTTGAGGTCTATACTATGAATGGTATTCTGGGCTTCTGGACCCAAAGGGGAGGGCTTAACGAATTTAAACCCCCAATGCTATTTCAATGGGTTTAGGGGCTTCTAGGCAAAAGGGGCGTGGCCAAAAGTATGTCAACCCTCAGCCATGTCGAGGTTTATACTATGAATGGTGTTCTGGGCTTCTGGACCCAAAGGGGCGGGGCCTAACGAATTTAAACCACCAATGCTATTTCAATGGGTTTAGGGGCTTCTAGGAAAAAGGGGCGTGGCCAAAAGTATGTCAACCCTCAGCCATGTCGAGGTCTATACTATGAATGGTATTCTGGGCTTCTGGACCCAAAAGGGCGGGGCCTAACGAATTTAAACCCCCAATGCTATTTCAATGGGTTTAGGGGCTTTTAGGCAAAAGGGGCGTGGCCAAAAGAATCTCAACCCTCAGCCATGTCGAGGTCTATACTATGAATGGTATTCTGGGCTTCTGGACCCAAAGGGGCGGGGCCTAACGAATTTAAACCACCAATGCTATTTCAATGGGTTTAGGGGCTTCTAGGACAAAGGGGCGTGGCCAAAAGTATCTCAACCCTCAGCCATGTCGAGTTCTATACTATGAATGGTATTCTGGGCTTCTGGACCCAAAGGGGCGGGGTCTAACGATCTTAAACCTCCAATGCTATTTCAATGGGTTTAGGGGCTTCTAGGCAAAAGGGGCGTGGCCAAAAGTAGCTCAACCCTCAGCCATGTCGAGGTCTATACTATGAATGGTATTCTGGGTTTCTGGACCCAAAGGGGCGGGGCCTAACGATTTTAAACCCCCAATGCTATTTCAATGGGTTTAGGGGCTTCTAGGCAAAATGGGCGTGGCCAAAAGTATGTTAACCCTCAGCCATGTCGAGTTCTATACTATGAATGGTTTTCTGGGCTTCTGGACCCAAAGGGGCGGGGCCTAACGATCTTAAACCTCCAATGCTATTTCAATGGGTTTAGGGGCTTCTAGGCAAAAGGGGCATGGCCAAAAGTAGCTCAACCCTCAGCCATGTCGAGGTCTATACTATGAATGGTATTCTGGGCTTCTGGACCCAAAGGGGCGGGGCCTAACGATCTTAAACCTCCAATGCTATTTCAATGGGTTTAGGGGCTTCTAGGCAAAAGGGGCGTAGCCAAAAGAAACTCAACCCTCAGCCATGTCGAGGTCTATACTATGAATGGTATTCTGGGCTTCTGGACCCAAAGGGGCGGGGCCTAACGAATTTAAACCCCCAATGCTATTTCAATGGGTTTAGGGGCTTCTAGGCAAAAGGGGCGTGGCCAAAAGTATGTCAACCCTCAGCCATGTCGAGGTCTATACTATGAATGGTATTCTGGGCTTCTGGACCCAAAGGGGCGGGGCCTAACGATTTTAAACCCCCAATGCTATTTCAATGGGTTTAGGGGCTTCTAGGCAAAAGGGGCGTGGCCAAAAGTATGTCAACCCTCAGCCATGTCGAGGTCTATACTATGAATGGTATTCTGGGCTTCTGGAACCAAAGGGGCGGGGCCTAACGAATTTAAACCCCCAATGCTATTTCAATGGGTTTAGGGGCTTCTAGGCAAAAGGGGCGTGGCCAAAAGTATGTCAACCCTCAGCCATGTCGAGATCTATACTATGAATGGTATTCTGGGCTTCTGGACCCAAAGGGGAGGGCTTAACGAATTTAAACCCCCAATGCTATTTCAATAGGTTTAGGGGCTTCTAGGCAAAAGGGGCGTGGTCAAAAGTAGCTCAACCCTCAGCCATGTCGAGGTCTATACTGTGAATGGTATTCTGGGCTTCTGGACCCAAAGGGGCGGGGCCTAACGATTTTAAACTTCCAATGCTATTTCAATAGGTTTAGGGGCTTCTAGGCAAAAAGGGCGTGGCCAAAAGTAGCTCAACCCTCAGCCATGTCGAGGTCTATACTATGAATGGTATTCTGGGCTTCTGGACCCAAAGGGGCGGGGCCTAACTAATTTAAACCCCCAATGCTATTTCAATGGGTTTAGGGGCTTCTAGGCAAAAGGGGCGTGGTCAAAAGTAGGTCAACCCTCAGTTATGTCGAGGTCTATACTATGAATGGTATTCTGGGCTTCTGGAACCAAAGGGGCGGGGCCTAACGAATTTAAACCCCCATTGCTATTTCAATAGGTTTAGGGGCTTCAAGGCAAAAGGGGCGTGGCCAAAAGTAGCTCAACCCTCAGCCATGTCGAGGTCTATACTATGAATGGTATTCTGGGCTTCTGGACCCAAAGGGGCGGGGCCAAACGATTTTAAACCCCAATGCTATTTCAATGGGTTTAGGGGCTTCTAGGAAAAAGGGGCGTGGCCAAAAGTATCTCAACCCTCAGCCATGTCGAGTTCTATACTATGAATGGTATTCTGGGCTTCTGGACCCAAAGGGGCGGGGCCTAACGATTTTAAACCCCCAATGCTATTTCAATGGGTTTAGGGGCTTCTAGGCAAAAGGGGCGTGGCAAAAAGTATGTCAACCCTCAGCCATGTCGAGATCTATACTATGAATGGTATTCTGGGCTTCTGGACCCAAAGGGGCGGGGCCTAACGAATTTAAATCGCCAATGCTATTTCAATGGGTTTAGGGGCTTCTTGCCAAAAGGGGCGTGGCCAAAAGTATGCCAACCCTCAGCCATGTCGAGGTCTATACTATGAATGGTATTCTGGGCTTCTGGACCCAAAGGGGCGGGGCCTAACGAATTTAAACCCCCAATGCTATTTCAATAGGTTTAGGGATATCTAGGCAAAAGGGGCGTGGCCAAAAGTAGCTAAACCCTCAGCCATGTCGAGGTCTATACTATGAATGGTATTCTGGGCTTCTGGACCCAAAGGGGTGGGGCCTAACGAATTTAAACCCCCAATGCTATTTCAATAGGTTTAGGGGCTTCTAGGCAAAAGGGGCGTGGCCAAAAGTAGCTCAACCCTCAGCCATGTCGAGTTCTATACTATGAATGGTATTCTGGGCTTCTGGACCCAAAGGGGCGGGGCCTAACGAATTTAAACCCCCAATGCTATTTCAATGGGTTTAGGGGCTTCTAGGCAAAAGGGGCGTGGCCAAAAGTAGGTCAACCCTCAGCCATGTCGAGGTCTATACTATGAATGGTATTCTGGGCTTCTGGAACCAAAGGGGCGGGGCCTAACGATTTTAAACCCCCAATGCTATTTCAATGGGTTTAGGGGCTTCTAGGCAAAAGGGGCGTGGCCAAAAGTATGTCAATCCTCAGCCATGTCGAGCTCTATACTATGAATGGTATTCTGGGCTTCTGGACCCAAAGGGGCGGGGCCTAACGAATTTAAACCCCCAATGCTATTTCAATAGGTTTAGGGATATCTAGGCAAAAGGGGCGTAACCAAAAGTAGCTCAACCCTCAGCCATGTCGAGGTCTATACTATGAATGGTATTCTGGGCTTCTGGACCCAAAGGGGCGGGGCCTAACGAATTTAAACCCCCAATGCTATTTCAATGGGTTTAGGGGCTTCTAGGCAAAAGGGGCGTGGCCAAAAGTAGCTCAACCCTCAGCCATGTCGAGGTCTATACTATGAATGGTATTATGGGCTTCTGGACCCAAAGGGGCGGGGCCTAACGAATTTAAACCACCAATGCTATTTCAATGGGTTTAGGGGCTTTTAGGCAAAAAGGGGCGTGGTCAAAAGTATCTCAACCCTCAGCCATGTCGAGGTCTATACTATGAATGGTATTCTGGGCTTCTGGACCCAAAGGGGCGAGGCCTAACGAATTTAAACCACCAATGCTATTTCAATGGGTTTAGGGGCTTCTAGGAAAAAGGGGCGTGGCCAAACGTATCTCAACCCTCAGCCATGTCGAGTTCTATACTATGAATGGTATTCTGGGCTTCTGGACCCAAAGGGGCGGGTCCTAACAAATTTAAACCCCCAATGCTATTTCAATGGGTTTAAGGGCTTCTAGGCAAAAGGGGCATGGCCAAAAGTAGGTCAACCCTCAGCCATGTCGAGTTCTATACTATGAATGGTATTCTGGGCTTCTGGACCCAAAGGGACGGGGCCTAACGAATTTAAACCCCAATGCTATTTCAATGGGTTTAGGGGCTTCTAGGCAAAAGGGGCGTGGCCAAAAGTAGGTCAACCCTCAGCCATGTCGAGGTCTATACTATGAATGGTATTCTGGGCTTCTGGACCCAAAGGGGCGGGGCCTAACGAATTTAAACCCCCAATGCTATTTCAATGGGTTTAGGGGCTTTTAGGCAAAAGGGGCGTGGCCAAAAGTATCTCAACCCTCAGCCATGCCGAGGTCTATACTATGAATGGTATTCTGGGCTTCTGGACCCAAAGGGGCGGGGCCTAACGAATTTAAACCCCCAATGCTATTTCAATAGGTTTAGGGGCTTCAAGGCAAAAGGGGCGTGGCCAAAAGTAGCTCAACCCTCAGCCATGTCGAGGTCTATACTATGAATGGTATTCTAGGCTTCTGGACCCAAAGGGGCGGGGCCTAACGATTTTAAACCCCCAATGCTATTTCAATGGGTTTAGGGGCTTCTAGGCAAAAAGGGGCGTGGCCAAAAGTATGTCAACCCTGAGCCATGTCGAGGTCTATACTATGAATGGTATTCTGGGCTTCTGGACCCAAAGGGGCGGGGCCTAACGATTTTAAACCCCCAATGCTATTTCAATGGGTTTAGGGGCTTCTAGGCAAAAGGGGCGTGGCCAAAAGTATGTCAACCCTCAGCCATGTCGAGGTCTATACTATGAATGGTATTCTGGGCTTCTGGACCCAAAGGGGAGGGCTTAACGAATTTAAACCCCCAATGCTATTTCAATAGGTTTAGGGGCTTCTAGGCAAAAGGGGCGTGGTCAAAAGTAGCTCAACCCTCAGCCATGTCGAGGTCTATACTATGAATGGTATTCTGGGCTTCTGGACCCAAAGGGGCGGGGCCTAACGATTTTAAACTTCCAATGCTATTTCAATAGGTTTAGGGGCTTCTAGGCAAAAAGGGCGTGGCCAAAAGTAGCTCAACCCTCAGCCATGTCGAGGTCTATACTATGAATGGTATTCTGGGCTTCTGGACCCAAAGGGGCGGGGCCTAACTAATTTAAACCCCCAATGCTATTTCAATGGGTTTAGGGGCTTCTAGGCAAAAGGGGCGTGGTCAAAAGTAGGTCAACCCTCAGTTATGTCGAGGTCTATACTATGAATGGTATTCTGGGCTTCTGGAACCAAAGGGGCGGGGCCTAACGAATTTAAACCCCCATTGCTATTTCAATAGGTTTAGGGGCTTCAAGGCAAAAGGGGCGTGGCCAAAAGTAGCTCAACCCTCAGCCATGTCGAGGTCTATACTATGAATGGTATTCTGGGCTTCTGGACCCAAAGGGGCGGGGCCTAACGATCTTAAACCTCCAATGCTATTTCAATGGGTTTAGGGGCTTCTAGGCAAAAGGGGCGTGGCCAAAAGTAGCTCAACCCTCAGTCATGTCGAGGTCTATACTATGAATGGTATTCTGGGCTTCTGGACCCAAAGGGGCGGGGCCTAACGATCTTAAACCTCCAATGCTATTTCAATGGGTTTAGGGGCTTCTAGGCAAAAGGGGCGTAGCCAAAAGAAGCTCAACCCTCAGCCATGTCGAGGTCTATACTATGAATGGTATTCTGGGCTTCTGGACCCAAAGGGGCGGGGCCTAACGAATTTAAACCCCTAATGCTATTTCAATGGGTTTAGGGGCTTCTAGGCAAAAGGGGCGTGGCCAAAAGTATGTCAACCCTCAGCCATGTCGAGGTCTATACTATGAATGGTATTCGGGGCTTCTGGACCCAAAGGGGCGGGGCCTAACGATTTTAAACCCCCAATGCTATTTCAATGGGTTTAGGGGCTTCTAGGCAAAAGGGGCGTGGCCAAAAGTATGTCAACCCTCAGCCATGTCGAGGTCTATACTATGAATGGTATTCTGGGCTTCTGGAACCAAAGGGGCGGGGCCTAACGAATTTAAACCCCCAATGCTATTTCAATAGGTTTAGGGGCTTCTAGGCAAAAGGGGCGTGGTCAAAAGTAGCTCAACCCTCAGCCATGTCGAGGTCTATACTGTGAATGGTATTCTGGGCTTCTGGACCCAAAGGGGCGGGGCCTAACGATTTTAAACTTCCAATGCTATTTCAATAGGTTTAGGGGCTTCTAGGCAAAAAGGGCGTGGCCAAAAGTAGCTCAACCCTCAGCCATGTCGAGGTCTATACTATGAATGGTATTCTGGGCTTCTGGACCCAAAGGGGCGGGGCCTAACTAATTTAAACCCCCAATGCTATTTCAATGGGTTTAGGGGCTTCTAGGCAAAAGGGGCGTGGTCAAAAGTAGGTCAACCCTCAGTTATGTCGAGGTCTATACTATGAATGGTATTCTGGGCTTCTGGAACCAAAGGGGCGGGGCCTAACGAATTTAAACCCCCATTGCTATTTCAATAGGTTTAGGGGCTTCAAGGCAAAAGGGGCGTGGCCAAAAGTAGCTCAACCCTCAGCCATGTCGAGGTCTATACTATGAATGGTATTCTGGGCTTCTGGACCCAAAGGGGCGGGGCCAAACGATTTTAAACCCCAATGCTATTTCAATGGGTTTAGGGGCTTCTAGGAAAAAGGGGCGTGGCCAAAAGTATCTCAACCCTCAGCCATGTCGAGTTCTATACTATGAATGGTATTCTGGGCTTCTGGACCCAAAGGGGCGGGGCCTAACGATTTTAAACCCCCAATGCTATTTCAATGGGTTTAGGGGCTTCTAGGCAAAAGGGGCGTGGTCAAAAGTAGCTCAACCCTCAGCCATGTCGAGGTCTATACTATGAATGGTATTCTGGGCTTCTGGACCCAAAGGGGCGGGGCCTAACGATTTTAAACTTCCAATGCTATTTCAATAGGTTTAGGGGCTTCTAGGCAAAAAGGGCGTGGCCAAAAGTAGCTCAACCCTCAGCCATGTCGAGGTCTATACTATGAATGGTATTCTGGGCTTCTGGACCCAAAGGGGCGGGGCCTAACTAATTTAAACCCCCAATGCTATTTCAATGGGTTTAGGGGCTTCTAGGCAAAAGGGGCGTGGTCAAAAGTAGGTCAACCCTCAGTTATGTCGAGGTCTATACTATGAATGGTATTCTGGGCTTCTGGAACCAAAGGGGCGGGGCCTAACGAATTTAAACCCCCATTGCTATTTCAATAGGTTTAGGGGCTTCAAGGCAAAAGGGGCGTGGCCAAAAGTAGCTCAACCCTCAGCCATGTCGAGGTCTATACTATGAATGGTATTCTGGGCTTCTGGACCCAAAGGGGCGGGGCCAAACGATTTTAAACCCCAATGCTATTTCAATGGGTTTAGGGGCTTCTAGGAAAAAGGGGCGTGGCCAAAAGTATCTCAACCCTCAGCCATGTCGAGTTCTATACTATGAATGGTATTCTGGGCTTCTGGACCCAAAGGGGCGGGGCCTAACGAATTTAAACCCCCAATGCTATTTCAATGGGTTTAGGGGCTTCTAGGAAAAAGGGGCGTGGCCAAAAGTATGTCAACCCTCAGCCATGTCGAGATCTATACTATGAATGATATTCTGGGCTTCTGGACCCAAAGGGGAGGGCTTAACGAATTTAAACCCCCAATGCTATTTCAATAGGTTTAGGGGCTTCTAGGCAAAAGGGGCGTGGTCAAAAGTAGCTCAACCCTCAGCCATGTTGAGGTCTATACTATGAATGGTATTCTGGGCTTCTGGACCCAAAGGGGAGGGCTTAACGAATTTAAACCCCCAATGCTATTTCAATGGGTTTAGGGGCTTCTAGGCAAAAGGGGCGTGGCCAAAAGTATGTCAACCCTCAGCCATGTCGAGGTTTATACTATGAATGGTGTTCTGGGCTTCTGGACCCAAAGGGGCGGGGCCTAACGAATTTAAACCACCAATGCTATTTCAATGGGTTTAGGGGCTTCTAGGAAAAAGGGGCGTGGCCAAAAGTATGTCAACCCTCAGCCATGTCGAGGTCTATACTATGAATGGTATTCTGGGCTTCTGGACCCAAAAGGGCGGGGCCTAACGAATTTAAACCCCCAATGCTATTTCAATGGGTTTAGGGGCTTTTAGGCAAAAGGGGCGTGGCCAAAAGAATCTCAACCCTCAGCCATGTCGAGGTCTATACTATGAATGGTATTCTGGGCTTCTGGACCCAAAGGGGCGGGGCCTAACGAATTTAAACCACCAATGCTATTTCAATGGGTTTAGGGGCTTCTAGGACAAAGGGGCGTGGCCAAAAGTATCTCAACCCTCAGCCATGTCGAGTTCTATACTATGAATGGTATTCTGGGCTTCTGGACCCAAAGGGGCGGGGTCTAACGATCTTAAACCTCCAATGCTATTTCAATGGGTTTAGGGGCTTCTAGGCAAAAGGGGCGTGGCCAAAAGTAGCTCAACCCTCAGCCATGTCGAGGTCTATACTATGAATGGTATTCTGGGTTTCTGGACCCAAAGGGGCGGGGCCTAACGATTTTAAACCCCCAATGCTATTTCAATGGGTTTAGGGGCTTCTAGGCAAAATGGGCGTGGCCAAAAGTATGTTAACCCTCAGCCATGTCGAGTTCTATACTATGAATGGTTTTCTGGGCTTCTGGACCCAAAGGGGCGGGGCCTAACGATCTTAAACCTCCAATGCTATTTCAATGGGTTTAGGGGCTTCTAGGCAAAAGGGGCATGGCCAAAAGTAGCTCAACCCTCAGCCATGTCGAGGTCTATACTATGAATGGTATTCTGGGCTTCTGGACCCAAAGGGGCGGGGCCTAACGATCTTAAACCTCCAATGCTATTTCAATGGGTTTAGGGGCTTCTAGGCAAAAGGGGCGTAGCCAAAAGAAACTCAACCCTCAGCCATGTCGAGGTCTATACTATGAATGGTATTCTGGGCTTCTGGACCCAAAGGGGCGGGGCCTAACGAATTTAAACCCCCAATGCTATTTCAATGGGTTTAGGGGCTTCTAGGCAAAAGGGGCGTGGCCAAAAGTATGTCAACCCTCAGCCATGTCGAGGTCTATACTATGAATGGTATTCTGGGCTTCTGGACCCAAAGGGGCGGGGCCTAACGATTTTAAACCCCCAATGCTATTTCAATGGGTTTAGGGGCTTCTAGGCAAAAGGGGCGTGGCCAAAAGTATGTCAACCCTCAGCCATGTCGAGGTCTATACTATGAATGGTATTCTGGGCTTCTGGAACCAAAGGGGCGGGGCCTAACGAATTTAAACCCCAATGCTATTTCAATGGGTTTAGGGGCTTCTAGGCAAAAGGGGCGTGGCCAAAAGTATGTCAACCCTCAGCCATGTCGAGATCTATACTATGAATGGTATTCTGGGCTTCTGGACCCAAAGGGGAGGGCTTAACGAATTTAAACCCCCAATGCTATTTCAATAGGTTTAGGGGCTTCTAGGCAAAAGGGGCGTGGTCAAAAGTAGCTCAACCCTCAGCCATGTCGAGGTCTATACTGTGAATGGTATTCTGGGCTTCTGGACCCAAAGGGGCGGGGCCTAACGATTTTAAACTTCCAATGCTATTTCAATAGGTTTAGGGGCTTCTAGGCAAAAAGGGCGTGGCCAAAAGTAGCTCAACCCTCAGCCATGTCGAGGTCTATACTATGAATGGTATTCTGGGCTTCTGGACCCAAAGGGGCGGGGCCTAACTAATTTAAACCCCCAATGCTATTTCAATGGGTTTAGGGGCTTCTAGGCAAAAGGGGCGTGGTCAAAAGTAGGTCAACCCTCAGTTATGTCGAGGTCTATACTATGAATGGTATTCTGGGCTTCTGGAACCAAAGGGGCGGGGCCTAACGAATTTAAACCCCCATTGCTATTTCAATAGGTTTAGGGGCTTCAAGGCAAAAGGGGCGTGGCCAAAAGTAGCTCAACCCTCAGCCATGTCGAGGTCTATACTATGAATGGTATTCTGGGCTTCTGGACCCAAAGGGGCGGGGCCAAACGATTTTAAACCCCAATGCTATTTCAATGGGTTTAGGGGCTTCTAGGAAAAAGGGGCGTGGCCAAAAGTATCTCAACCCTCAGCCATGTCGAGTTCTATACTATGAATGGTATTCTGGGCTTCTGGACCCAAAGGGGCGGGGCCTAACGATTTTAAACCCCCAATGCTATTTCAATGGGTTTAGGGGCTTCTAGGCAAAAGGGGCGTGGCAAAAAGTATGTCAACCCTCAGCCATGTCGAGATCTATACTATGAATGGTATTCTGGGCTTCTGGACCCAAAGGGGCGGGGCCTAACGAATTTAAATCGCCAATGCTATTTCAATGGGTTTAGGGGCTTCTTGCCAAAAGGGGCGTGGCCAAAAGTATGCCAACCCTCAGCCATGTCGAGGTCTATACTATGAATGGTATTCTGGGCTTCTGGACCCAAAGGGGCGGGGCCTAACGAATTTAAACCCCCAATGCTATTTCAATAGGTTTAGGGATATCTAGGCAAAAGGGGCGTGGCCAAAAGTAGCTAAACCCTCAGCCATGTCGAGGTCTATACTATGAATGGTATTCTGGGCTTCTGGACCCAAAGGGGTGGGGCCTAACGAATTTAAACCCCCAATGCTATTTCAATAGGTTTAGGGGCTTCTAGGCAAAAGGGGCGTGGCCAAAAGTAGCTCAACCCTCAGCCATGTCGAGTTCTATACTATGAATGGTATTCTGGGCTTCTGGACCCAAAGGGGCGGGGCCTAACGAATTTAAACCCCCAATGCTATTTCAATGGGTTTAGGGGCTTCTAGGCAAAAGGGGCGTGGCCAAAAGTAGGTCAACCCTCAGCCATGTCGAGGTCTATACTATGAATGGTATTCTGGGCTTCTGGAACCAAAGGGGCGGGGCCTAACGATTTTAAACCCCCAATGCTATTTCAATGGGTTTAGGGGCTTCTAGGCAAAAGGGGCGTGGCCAAAAGTATGTCAATCCTCAGCCATGTCGAGCTCTATACTATGAATGGTATTCTGGGCTTCTGGACCCAAAGGGGCGGGGCCTAACGAATTTAAACCCCCAATGCTATTTCAATAGGTTTAGGGATATCTAGGCAAAAAGGGCGTAACCAAAAGTAGCTCAACCCTCAGCCATGTCGAGGTCTATACTATGAATGGTATTCTGGGCTTCTGGACCCAAAGGGGCGGGGCCTAACGAATTTAAACCCCCAATGCTATTTCAATGGGTTTAGGGGCTTCTAGGCAAAAGGGGCGTGGCCAAAAGTAGCTCAACCCTCAGCCATGTCGAGGTCTATACTATGAATGGTATTATGGGCTTCTGGACCCAAAGGGGCGGGGCCTAACGAATTTAAACCACCAATGCTATTTCAATGGGTTTAGGGGCTTTTAGGCAAAAAGGGGCGTGGTCAAAAGTATCTCAACCCTCAGCCATGTCGAGGTCTATACTATGAATGGTATTCTGGGCTTCTGGACCCAAAGGGGCGAGGCCTAACGAATTTAAACCACCAATGCTATTTCAATGGGTTTAGGGGCTTCTAGGAAAAAGGGGCGTGGCCAAACGTATCTCAACCCTCAGCCATGTCGAGTTCTATACTATGAATGGTATTCTGGGCTTCTGGACCCAAAGGGGCGGGGTCCTAACAAATTTAAACCCCCAATGCTATTTCAATGGGTTTAAGGGCTTCTAGGCAAAAGGGGCATGGCCAAAAGTAGGTCAACCCTCAGCCATGTCGAGTTCTATACTATGAATGGTATTCTGGGCTTCTGGACCCAAAGGGACGGGGCCTAACGAATTTAAACCCCAATGCTATTTCAATGGGTTTAGGGGCTTCTAGGCAAAAGGGGCGTGGCCAAAAGTAGGTCAACCCTCAGCCATGTCGAGGTCTATACTATGAATGGTATTCTGGGCTTCTGGACCCAAAGGGGCGGGGCCTAACGAATTTAAACCCCCAATGCTATTTCAATGGGTTTAGGGGCTTTTAGGCAAAAGGGGCGTGGCCAAAAGTATCTCAACCCTCAGCCATGCCGAGGTCTATACTATGAATGGTATTCTGGGCTTCTGGACCCAAAGGGGCGGGGCCTAACGAATTTAAACCCCCAATGCTATTTCAATAGGTTTAGGGGCTTCAAGGCAAAAGGGGCGTGGCCAAAAGTAGCTCAACCCTCAGCCATGTCGAGGTCTATACTATGAATGGTATTCTAGGCTTCTGGACCCAAAGGGGCGGGGCCTAACGATTTTAAACCCCCAATGCTATTTCAATGGGTTTAGGGGCTTCTAGGCAAAAAGGGGCGTGGCCAAAAGTATGTCAACCCTGAGCCATGTCGAGGTCTATACTATGAATGGTATTCTGGGCTTCTGGACCCAAAGGGGCGGGGCCTAACGATTTTAAACCCCCAATGCTATTTCAATGGGTTTAGGGGCTTCTAGGCAAAAGGGGCGTGGCCAAAAGTATGTCAACCCTCAGCCATGTCGAGGTCTATACTATGAATGGTATTCTGGGCTTCTGGACCCAAAGGGGAGGGCTTAACGAATTTAAACCCCCAATGCTATTTCAATAGGTTTAGGGGCTTCTAGGCAAAAGGGGCGTGGTCAAAAGTAGCTCAACCCTCAGCCATGTCGAGGTCTATACTATGAATGGTATTCTGGGCTTCTGGACCCAAAGGGGCGGGGCCTAACGATTTTAAACTTCCAATGCTATTTCAATAGGTTTAGGGGCTTCTAGGCAAAAAGGGCGTGGCCAAAAGTAGCTCAACCCTCAGCCATGTCGAGGTCTATACTATGAATGGTATTCTGGGCTTCTGGACCCAAAGGGGCGGGGCCTAACTAATTTAAACCCCCAATGCTATTTCAATGGGTTTAGGGGCTTCTAGGCAAAAGGGGCGTGGTCAAAAGTAGGTCAACCCTCAGTTATGTCGAGGTCTATACTATGAATGGTATTCTGGGCTTCTGGAACCAAAGGGGCGGGGCCTAACGAATTTAAACCCCCATTGCTATTTCAATAGGTTTAGGGGCTTCAAGGCAAAAGGGGCGTGGCCAAAAGTAGCTCAACCCTCAGCCATGTCGAGGTCTATACTATGAATGGTATTCTGGGCTTCTGGACCCAAAGGGGCGGGGCCTAACGATCTTAAACCTCCAATGCTATTTCAATGGGTTTAGGGGCTTCTAGGCAAAAGGGGCGTGGCCAAAAGTAGCTCAACCCTCAGTCATGTCGAGGTCTATACTATGAATGGTATTCTGGGCTTCTGGACCCAAAGGGGCGGGGCCTAACGATCTTAAACCTCCAATGCTATTTCAATGGGTTTAGGGGCTTCTAGGCAAAAGGGGCGTAGCCAAAAGAAGCTCAACCCTCAGCCATGTCGAGGTCTATACTATGAATGGTATTCTGGGCTTCTGGACCCAAAGGGGCGGGCCTAACGAATTTAAACCCCTAATGCTATTTCAATGGGTTTAGGGGCTTA